>NC_080740.1:16083383-16386413 GCF_020826845.1 Diceros bicornis minor
AGATACACAATGTACAAAGCAGTTAAAACAAATCACACAGTATAACCTGTTAAGGATGTAATTGAGATACATGTAATCATTAACCTTGGAACAGACTGGGAATCCGTTAATGAATCAAATCAATACCCTCTCCACTGATCCATAATAATTTGAAAGAAATGAAAAATTTAACGGTTACTGTATGCGAGGTTATCGTGGGCTGCAATTAGCTAGCCTCCAGGAGATTATGTTACCTAGTTACCAGAAGGTAAGTATAATTTCCATAGATCTTCTGGAGAGATTGTCATAAAGACAGGTGCCAGACACGGAAATAGGTCAGAAAGAGATATTTGGTACGACCAGAACCTGGGTCATCTTTCTGTCATTTCATTCCATACATCCTTCTGACATTTCATACTCCCAGTTAATACGGATGCATTGCTTTGAAGAGACATTACAATTGAATTTTATCAGTTAAAAAAGTGATTATCTCTTTTTACATTTTACTGCATGTCTATATCTCACATGAGATGGCAAAGAGGTCAAGGCAGCAATTCCGTATTTGGGAACAGAATAACACATGAGCTTTCTGCTGCAGGTAAGATACTTGTGGATGAAAATATTTCATGTTTGTACAACTCCCTCATCTTAACATTCCCAGCGTGGTCATTATTGCCAGTGGAATTTTACAGAAGGATAGTGGAAAGGAATGAATGTCTTGCCCTGTTAAACTCTCACATGTTTTTACATCCCCATTTTGCAAGTAGTATGTAGCCCCCTACAAAATAGTGTGGAGAGAGCAAAATGATCCCAGGGCCCATGGCTTTTATATATATTGCTTTTATGTAAATCTCAGTTAGAAGAAACAATCTCAGTATGTGAAGTTCCATAGGAAAATCTCAATTTGGGGGAGATATAAAAAGAGATATTGCCATTCTCTAGGGAATCAGTAAATAAAACGGAGAACAGAATTTAACAAAATGCATGTAAAATATATGCGTATGGAAATGTTAAGAGCCTTATTTTATAATGCCAAGGAGGGCACAAGATAAAAACTGTTGTCATTTGTTTCCAGCGAAAGCAGTCGGTGAGACCCAGGCACAGTAGGATAGTTAGTTAGCTACCACATGTAAAGCTGAGAGCAGATGGCGCCGTTGATATAGAGCGCAGGAATGTGCGTGTTTATGCGGGTGCGTTTCTGTGCGTGTGCGTGTGGAAACCAGCAAGGAGTTTGACACTGATGTACTCCATCAAGTCCAGTTATAAAGAACAAGTAGTTAGAACAACATTCTGTGCATCTGGCAGCCTAACCAGCTCTGTCAATCTGTGGATACTGCTGACATTGTACTATAAGCTTCGATTCCATCTGTGTTGTTTATTTTGAGCTGGATTTACTGCACACTATGTGAATTGATGATGGCTAGAAGGTCCAAAAGATTCTGAGTCTGTTTAAAGTTCCAAGGTGTCAAATTACACAGGATTGTGTCACGAACATTATGAAAGGGTAAGAGGAGAGGCAAACTTATTTCAGTATTTGTTAGACGTCCAAGAAAAATTGCCGAAAATATAGATGAAGAAGGTTTATGAAAACATCTAAAGAGTGCATATGAACTCCTGCAATCAAATGTTTCTTTTTCAAGTTGTATTGTGTCACTTTAAAAAATTCAAAATATGTACAAACAAATAGACAAGTCAAATCAGCTCTCCACTCTGAGGTTGTGACATGCATATTATTCAAAACGTCCTGATCAGTACCATATTAAATGGGCAGGATAAAGGAACGGACTTGATGATGATGGTTGTGCCTGCCTTCTTTCTGAATGGCTAGAATTGAGGAACAAGTATGTTTCTAAACATTTGCTATTAAGTTATTCTGTGACATTCTTTTCTTGCTTCAGTTTCTTTCTGTATAAGAAGACGTTTATAAATCTTTCTACTAGCAGTTTTGAAATAAGCTTTGCCATCTTCACCAAGAAATCACTAAACAGTTGAGAATACAATTTTTAAGGAAAATTAGATACATTTATGTGAGGAAAACAACACTATTTGATGTAGGTCATCTATATCAAGGCTTTTGTCTATTTTAATTTTCAACATGATGTGCAGCTAAATGCTATGTCTGCATAATGCTAGAACATTCCTACAAACAACGAGGAAAGGGATTTAATGATTCGGGTGTCATAGAAGCAATCTGCATATCTAATGTCATTCAATCCATGTGGTTGGTCTTGTCTGCTTGTGTGGTGAGTAGCCCGGATTAGAATTTTCCTGCACCACAAATGGTACAGACTAGACTAGATGCAGTTTGGCTTGTAGTCATTGAATGAAGAAAGCATTCTGTTTATGGTATACAAATTTCAGTTCGTGCTTTCAACCTCCATTCAGGTAGCAGTTGGTTATGGCTGACTTGTGTCATTGAATACAGATATATCTGTATGTCCTTCTTTAAAGGAGAAAATTTTTAATTATCCTGACCCCTTTGTCTGAGAGGTCGGACATTAAACAGAATCTATGAAAGTAGTTTATTTGTTTGGTAATATTTAATATTTACTGCTCGTAAGTATTTATTCATATTCATAATATATGCTGGGTAATGTGAAATACACAGCCTATGTACTATATAATCCCTATCCTCAGGAAACTTTAATTATCTAGGTGATGAGTTAAGACATTCTTATAGAATTGTCAAATAGCGGTACATATATGAAATATCAATTAAAAAATGCAAGGTGGCACAAAGTAGACTAAAATTCGGTTGGAAACATGCGCTACAGTCTTCTATCTGCCAGATACTAGACTAGAGGCTTCCTTTCCATTAGGTATCTCACCTAACTCCTCAACAACTCTGTGAGATGTCCTCTCCCTTTCCAGAGAAGACAGAGGCTGGGAAAGTGAATGCTACTTGCCTGGGTCACGTAGGCATTAAGTGACTGAACAAGGCTTTACTTCAATTCACTTCCATAAACATATATTGAACATCTGTTCTGTACCAGGCATAATACTTGGCACTGGAATAAATAAAGTTAAAAACTTGTTTGAAGAAGTGTACAGGCTCGTAAGAAATGAAATATAAAATGTTTAACGTGAACATAATGCAGTAAGTGCTGAAATAGATGTATGCCTAGGCAATGATAAGAGCAGAAGAGAGGGCATCTAGCTCGGAAAGTGGATGGAGTTAGACAGAGGAGGAAAAGGTGACAGGCTTTCCAGACAGTACAGGCAGGAGCAAAGGTAAACTGGTCTGAACAACAGGGTTAGTGGGAAATGCAGCTTTTGCAGCACACCTGGTAACTCATGGGGGCCAGTGAGGGAAACACATCGAACATTATGCTTTCATAATAAGAAGTAATCCCAGTGGATTGAGGTAATGAGGAAAGTCTTGAATGAGGTTGGTCTTGACCATGAAGTTTAGGTAGATTTTGAATAGACAGATAAAGAAATAATTGCATGTTGTAGGTGAAGGCAAAAGGGACGAACAAATACTTGGAGATAAAGATGTGCAAAACCAATATGGCAGAGTGAGGGTACAGGCCAATATGGTAGATCTGCTCACTTTCCATTTTGGCCAGCAGTTGCTATGTACAAACTTGAAACCTGTTATCACCTAGAACTGGTACATCTCTAAAATTTTAAATTTGTTTCTCTGGCAGCAACTTCTTAGCCTTCCAGGTCTCATTCAGTCATCCCCATTTTCCAAACTGGTTAAGACATTTAATCCTTTCATCCTGAAGACTATGGGTCTCTATCAGCCCTTATGTATCTAATTCCCAACTGACTTAGACTCCCTGGTCCACCAATTCAACCTCTCCTTCTGCCTCAATTTCCTTACCAAATTTTCCTTCCATATCACACTTTCCTGGAAAAACCTCAAGACTGGATCAACTCTTCCTTACTTCCCTAGCTGTCTTTCCTATTATTCAAAAAGATGGTTATTATCCTTATTCTCCTTTATGCTAGCTACCTTTTTACCCTCAGTTTGTCGTCTCTTCACAAAGAAAACAGAAGCCATTATCCAAGCAGTATAAGCAAATTGACATCAGCACCCGCTGCTTCCAAATCTTCCATCGCAAGTGTAGAGGTGTTATTCCTTGTCTGCGAGGCCAATCCTTCCATCTGTGATCTGGATCCTACCTCCCCATCCCCCATCTTGGGTTTTCAAGGGCCATAGTTTCTTGAAAAGCCTGTCCTTCTTCCCTTTTTTTCAGATTCCTATGTTTTTTTTGTGTGTGTGAGGAAGATCGGCCATGTGCTAACATTTGCCAATCCTCCTCTTTTTTTGCTGAGGAAGACTGGCCCTGGGCTAACATCCGTGACCATCTTCCTCCACTTTATATGGGATGCCGCCACAGCATGGCTTGCCAAGCGGTGTGTCGGTGCACGCCCGGGATCCGAACCAGCGAACCCCGGGCCACCGCAGCGGGAGTGCACGCACTTAACCGCTTGCGCCACAGGGCCGGCTCCCAGATTTCTATGTTTTTAACTGGCTCTCTCTCAAATAACATTGTTTCAAAATGCCTAATCTCTCCAATTTTCAAAACAAACCAACACCCTCATCCTCAGGGCACTCTTTAGCTACTGTTTTATCTCTCCTTTGTAAGCAAATTTCTTAAAAAATTGTCCTAGAGTCATTGTTTTGTCTTCCCTCCCTTTTTATGCATTCTTCAACCCATTGCAATCTGGAAATCACCCCCAAGAATTTCCTGAAGCTGTTATTAAGGTCATCAATGCTGTCTTGTTTCTAGATCCACTTTTACCTTATTTTACTTCTAGGACTTGCTATTGCTGACTAATTCCTCCTGTTTGAACACAATTTTCTTGGTTCAATGATTCAACTCTCTGTCTTTTCTCTGTAGACTCCTCTTCCACTGCCATTTCTCTAAATATTAGTGTCTTCAGAGCTATCTCTTAGGTTCTTGGCTCTTAGTCTACACATTCTATCTGAGGAATATCATTTATAGCTTTAATTACTATCTATATGCTTGTAGCTTCATTTATCATCTCCATGTGGAAGAATCCAATCCAAGGAATAAATCCTTAACTATTTGTCTTTTTGATGAGTTTTAGTCAGTCCTATGTATTCAACTACTCAACTTCTCTGCTTGGATGTCTTACAGCTGTCTGAAAGGCTACCTGTCCAAAACTGAATGCATCATCTCTTTCCCTCCTTCTTCCAGCCCAATTTCCTAAATATTTCTCAAATCCATGCACTTTTGTTTTCCTTTTCTAAAAACATTTTTCTCATTCAGACTAAGTAACTAAGGGACCCAGTCATTTAAAACTTCTATTAATGAGCAAGAAACTTACAATTCAGATGGATGTAGCAAACAACTAAAATTAAATGGAGCCAACAGTGTACCTCTTTTAATTAAATTGGAACAGTTAAATGAACCACAGCTAAAACACTAAATTTCAAAAGCCTAACTGATGAGAAACTAATATTTTAAGTAAGTTAACGACAGAAAGCGTATCATTTTATGTTTATATTCCTAGCTCCAAGCACTGTGAGCTATAACAAAGTTGCTGGTCAATTAATACTTATTTAATCAATTAATAGGTTTGTTCTTCAGTCCTACAAAAAGCCAGAAGCAGTACAAGGTTCTCATCAAGTCATTCACACATGGTTATGACTCTTCTGTTACTTATTATATATGCTGAATGGCTAAAGAAATAAGGATGTTAAAACTGTTCCTACTTGTGTCTGATGAAAGTACAGATTTCCTTAGAACATGATAATAATAAAAGGAATAGCAGGCATTAAAATGACTAGCAGTGTTAGCTTTGTATAAAAACAAGGCTCTATTCTTTAGCCTTAGTTTGCAAAACTGACCACTACTCATAGGGAAAAACTTTTTTCACTGGCTTAACCCAATCTGTCGCTATAAATGGAAAACTAGTATTTTATACATCTTGCTAAGAACGTTGACTCTTCTTTAGACAAAACAAACTTTATCTTCTTTTTCCTCAATAAAGTCATTTCCTCTCTGAGCGGTAAGTATGGACAAATATGCTGATAGGGATTGGTAAATCTAGTTCAACTTTCAGTAACGCTATGGACTTATAGCAAACGCAAATGAAATTTTACTGTGGTCCTATCCTCCTTTTATTGTGAAATATGCAAATATAAAGAAAAGTATAGAAAATATAAGTGCATAATTTAATGAATTATAATAAAGCAAACATCTCTGTATCCACCTACAGCTTACAAAATAGAACTTTGTCAACAGCCTACTCAATTATAACATTTTCCCTCCCACTCTGTCCGGACGTTACAGTAATACTTTCCTTGTTTTTCTTTACAGTTTTACCACCTGAAAATGTATCACTAAATAATATAACTCAGTTTTGCCTGTTGTGAACTTTATATAAATGGAATCATATAGTATATATGTCTTTGGTGTGACTTCTTTCACTCAATGTTAGGCTTTTAAGATTTCTCCATGCTACTAGGTATATCTGTACTTCAATTGTTTTGATTGCTGTTAACAATCAATTGTATGAATATACTTTAATTTACCTTTCGATTCTATTGCTGATGAACATTTTGATTGCTCACAGTTTGGGGCTATTACGAATACGGATGCTATGGCATTGGCGCATATTATCCTAGTATATCTACGCATGCCTTTTTGTGGGGTATATAATTAGAAATGAATTGCTGGGACTGAGAATATATATATCTTCAACTTTACCAGAATGAAAATGAAAAAATATTGTTGCAAATTGATTGTACTAGTTTAACTGGTTTTATTTAAGAAAAGTTTCTAAAATTCTAAAGGTAAATTCCATCTAGTATTGCATATTTTGCATGGAAAGAAGTATACAGTCTGACAAAAATTTCAAAGTAAATGCAAATGCAGTATTAACGCCTAGAAGAGATGAACAAATATTTGTGCTTTTTTTCCGATGAAAATACATATTTTTTCTCATAAAGGTGGTGAGAATGCATTAACCACATTTATCTGAATTGTTAATCAAGCAATAGTGCAGACAAAAATAGATAGATCCTGTGGAGATTCAAACATAGAATAGAATGCTTAGATTTTCATTTTATGGAATTCACATTTCTCTCATAATATTACAAAGGTTGAAAATCTTGCCCAACGTACAATTAAACAACCATTGTACAGGCTTATTAAGAAGAACATGCTCTTACTATATAATTTCCACTTTTATATTTATAAAATTTTGAGCATGGGAAGCAGCTTTCCACTGAAAACAGTAAATCAAAACAGTACTCTCTTTGACCTGGGAACTACTGACTGGTTCTCCTGAAATGAAAAAAAAAAAGTTCCTATGCTTTGATTTACTATAAAACAAAATCCCTTTTCTTAAATTGCATCAGAGCTTTTGCAACCAGTATACAAGAGATTTTTTAGAAAGTAGGTGTCGTGGTACAAAAGATGCCACCAAGAGCAAGGTAGATTTTGTTTCTGCTGTCACACAGCTTAGAGTCTAGAGGGAAATGCAGAAGAGTAAAGCAAAGAGAAAGGAACTATGGGAAGATCAGGAATTAATACAAGCATCTTTGAAGTCAGCCGGACATAGGATAAAATCTCAAGCCATATGAGAGCCAGAGCAGAGCAAGCTAAGCCAAGCCCGAACTCCTGTCCCACAGAAACCGTGAGATGATAGATACGTGCTGTTTAAGGTGCTAAGTTTGTGGGAATTTACGCATCTATAGAAAACAAATATAACATTGTGTGTGTATGTGTGTGTGTTGTACATGTTCTTCAAGATCTATATGAATAATGGGGAGGAAAGAGAAAAATATGGCAGGTATATTTCCATAGGGAGATTTTTCTTGAAAGTTTATGGGTTAGGAGGAACCATTATCTCCCAAAAGAATGTGTATATTAAAGTAGGAGGCCCCCATTTGGGTAAGGTGATCGAGTCAGAAACCTTAGTTTCTGAATCGGTAAAGGAATACTGCTAGAATTTGCTTGCAGATTGCATCAGGTGTTCTCAGATCTTTCCATTTGTTCATTTTTGGTTTATGCCCTAACTTGTGTGTCTCTCTTCTAAGATAGGCATTCATAGTTTGTAGGAGCCAACAGCCAATGGCAGTGCATTCCTGGTTGAAACTCAGCTTACAGTGAGTAACATTTCTCCCCGGTATAAAATGCTATCAAGTCCAAATAGGGCTGGTTTGATAAGCAGAATTAGCTCACTTTTTCTGTACAGGTGACATTGATTGATAGCTTTTACAAATTGGTTCAAATTTATAACCAAATAGTAAAACTCTGGAAGGCTTGGGGAAGTACATTGACAAACAAAAGTGATAATATTAGGAATTCTTTAATATTAAATTGCATTTAATGTTAACAATAAGGTGTTATTCATATCAGCCACAAAAGAATAAACCTGGACCTCACAAATTCTTAGTAAAAAAAAATTATTTGAATGAAATATTGGGCCTCTTAAATGCCTTTCTTTTTCTTTTCCTTTTGTTTTTTGTGAGGAGGACTAGCCCTGAGCTAACATCCGGTGACAATCCTCCCCTTTTTTCTTGAGGAAGAGTGGCCCTGAGCTAACATCCGTGCCCATCTTCCTCTACTTTATATGGGATGCCACCACAGCATGGCTTACCAAGCTGTGTGTTGGTGCGTGCCCGGGATCCGAACTGCCAACCCCGGGCCGCCAAAGCAGAGTACGCACACTTAATTGCTTGCCCCACCAGGCCAGCCCCCGTGCCTTTCTTTTTCATGTGTCTTTCATTGATGGTACAAAGAACTCACTGAAGGTCAGTCATTCTTTTTGAGGTCTCCTTAGCAACTGTGATCTTAGGCATATCCTTGATTTAGAACATCAAGATGTCATAATTAATATCAAACTCATGAATATCAGATCAGGGCATTGATGTCATATTTGAGGCAACATCAAAAGTACCTACTTGTTTGTTCTTGTGTCCCCATATTGTTCTTGGTTCTTTTTTTCTATTTTGTGTCTTCCCTCATAAGGGACAAAACTTGGAAATCTTAACATACTGATAGCAGAGAACTTATCTATAGGCTGAAATATACCAGATCGGCTGGAGAAGGAACTGATGTTACTCAAGAGGAAGACTCCAGGGCTGATCTTTACAAGGCAGGGGCAGCTCACTGGTTGAATCATTAGATGAGAATCATATAAAAATTAGGAGTGTGTGATGTGATCCTGGAAAGAAATTTTAATCGGAGAGGTTAAATTACATGAATAATGGAAAGAAAAGAGAATGGCAATATTTATTGGAAAAACAGAAGAACAATGAGAGAAATAAATGTAGAAAGGTTATATTAGCACATGAAGTTTGGAACTGCCCTAATTGTATAACAGGTGGGGGAAACATCAGACCTTGAAGAGAGCAGAATCCCTTTGAACTACTTGTAGTTGGTGACCTCAAAGGCTGGTAAAGTCGGGAGACAGCCTCGGCTTTAACATAGCTGCTCTCTGGCATTATTAATGGCATGAGAATGGATCTGAGAATTGGTAAAATAGTAACAGCTAAACTAACAGTTAAAAAATAGAAGTAAGTTTGCAAGTCATGAAGTGTGTCCATCAATTATACAAAAAAGGTACTTTCTTGCTGGAAATGAAGACAAGGCAAGAATCCTCAGCCCACATCAATCTCAACAAGTCTGTCTTTAACTCTGGTTCATTTTGATTTAAATCCAGCCTAGTCTGAGTCTCTAACTTATGGTTTGAATCCACTTTGGGATTCAGCTCAGTTCTCCCTAAACCTTCCTCCCCAGGTGCACAAGGGAACGACTCTGGGAAGATGAGAAAAAAGGCAGATGGGGCTCTTAATGGTCCAAACACTGAAAAAAATCTCCAGTAGCATGTTAATTATAATTATACCATATGAATACTGTGCCGCAAGGAAAAAAAGTGAGAAGAGTATGCAGCCTTTTCAATGGTGAGGCTCAACCCACTAAGTAGCTCTCTCTGTTCAAAAAAAAATAAAAATGGGCTACTTCAGGGCTCAGGAAAATTATTCTGGAGACCTCTGCATCTCAGACTTTAGCATACCTAGCAATCACCCGTGGAGATTGTTAGAACGAAGACCTGGTCCCTATCTCAGAGAGGCTCTTGGCGGAAATCTTCAGTGATGGTTTTTTCCTTATCCACCCAACACCAGTCAAACCCTTAGTGTGAGGCTTAGTTAGAGAAAATCAGGTCTGTGGGAAATTCTGTATCTCTCACTGTTTCCAAACACAACTCAGTAGATGCTAAAAAGGCAGTATTGTTATGGATCAGTGCATTGGGCTTACTAACATTTCTGTGTAAATTAAAAACTTTCATGAGAGTGCTTCAGCATCTGGCGAGAAGATGCTAAAGATTATAAAGCTTTCATAAGATCGCTTAGTTTCATGTTCCTTTAAGTGCTTGCCTAGCAGGAGAGTCTAAGCTGGTTTCCTTCAAAATTTCACCACATTTTTGAAGGAACAGAAAAGGGTGCGGATACTTATTGGGCACCTACCATATGCCAGGCATGGTACTAGTCTCTTATTTAAATGATCTCACTTAGACCTCACAATAGCCCTTATGAAATAGGGCTATTCTCATCCTCATGTTATAAATGATGTAACTAAGATGCGGAGAGATTGAGTCACTTCATAAAATTGCCTGGCTCAAAAGCAAATAAACTGAGATTTGAATCTCCTGTCTCACTATTTTGCTACATAATTTGTTCCGTTTTCTAAATTGCTTTAAATTGCAAATTACCCTGGGTCATTATGGTTATACTTCCAACATTTTCTTCTGTCTTAAAAGGTAGGGAATCCCTCAATTTATGTTAAACAATCATTTTCTCTCTTCTAAACTCAGAGCCCGGAAAAGTCAGTATTGCCTTTCTTGTTCTTTTTCTCTTATTGTTCATTGCCAATCTAGAGAAATTAAAGTACAGATGAAAATGTCTCTGTTCCTCATAAGAGCAGGTCAATAGTTCATTATTCCATGCTTAATGAGGGTTATCACCACACTCCTTAATCTATTTAAAATATCCTCTAGGAATAAAGAATGAGAGAACTTTCTAAGACACCGTTTCATATGTTAAAGCCAAATTTATTCTATTTAGGGGAAAAAATGCTTGCAAAATTCTTCACAAAAATCTGACATCTCTAAAGATAATGCAATTATGAAAGAGACCTCTATATTTTCCTTTTTTTAAAAAGATCAGTAATTTTCAGCCCACTGCAAAGTAACAAGGCCTTCCAAGAAGATTGAGGCTGACGTTTTTTATATTCTCAGCTGTCTCCAGTTTCTTAATCTGTTCATGTATTCAACAAAACTTTATTGCACTCTTACTGTGCGTTCAGCAAAAAGAATACATTGGTGAACAAAACTGACCAGATGTTATCTCCACTTTCATGAAATCCAAAGGCGTGTGATCATCATTCTTTTCTTCTAAGTTTCTGTATTAACTGTAGCAATAAAAAAACCTAAAGCAATCTTATGAAAATTTTTAATTTACATAGAAATGTTAATAAGGCCAATGCACTGATCCATGACAATATTACCTTTTCAGCATCATAAATTTATATGTTAATTGTGCTATCCAATTACAAAACTAAGTTTTTCATGGCATTTTTCTTTTCTCTGGGGTAGAGTCAACTTCCACATAATAGTAATGATACTAAACCCAATAACATTAACAGGAAGAATGAGCTGTTAGACATTTCATACAGTGTAACTTCTACTTTACCTTACTAATTAGAATAAATCTTTAGAAACTAAGGTAAATATGATTATATTGCTTATTTTTAGGTATCTTCAAGTATATAGATTGTTTGTAAGATTTTTTAATCATCTACTTCAAAATTAACTATTCTGACCCAAACTCTTTTGTTGATTTTTCTCTTCATTTAAAATAGTACCCTCTTAACATACCTCCATCTTTCACTCCTGCAAACAAACAAAAAATCATCATTCTGGTGACCAGTAAACAGAGTGTTAACTCTCTTTGATAAAGACCTTATAAAAATGCATTTGACAAAGGAGCCAAAAATATAATGGGGAAAGGATTGTCTCTTCAGTAAATGGTGTTGGGAAAACTGGACAGCTACGTGCAAAAGAAGGAAACTGGACGGCTTACACCATATATAAATGCCAACTCAAAATGGATTAAAGACTTGAACATAAGACCTGAGACCATAAAACTCTTAGAAGGAAACATAGGGGGTAAACTCCTTGACATCTGTCTTGGCAATGATTTTTTGGATTTGACACCAAAAGCAAAGGCAACAAAAGCAAAACGAAACAAGTAGGACTACAGCAAACTAAAAAGCTTCTGCAGAGCAAAGGAAACCATCAAAAAAATGAAAAGGCAACATATTGAATGGGAGAAATTATTTGCAAATTATATATAAAGAACTCATACAATTCAATAGAAAAACAAACAAACAAACAATCTGATAAAAAATGGGCAGAGAATCTGAACAGACATTTTTCCAAAGAAGACATATGAATGGCCTACAGGTACATGAAAAGGTGCTCAACATCACTAATCATCAGAGAAATGCAAATCAAAACCACAATGAGATATCACCTCACACCTGTTAGAACGCCTATTAACAAAAAGACAATAAATAACGAGTGTTGATGAGGATGTAGAGAAAAGAGAACTCTTGTGCACTGTTGATGGGAATGTAAATTGGTGCAGACACTATGGAAAACAGTATGGAGGTTCCTCAAGACATTAAAAATAGAACTACCATGTGACCCAGCAATTCTACTTCTGGGTATTTATCCAAAGAAAATGAAAACACTAACTTGCAAAGATATCTGCACCCCCATGTTGATTGCAGCATTATTTACAATAGCCAAGACACAGAAACAACCCAAGTAACCATTGCTGGATAAATGGATAAAGAAAATGTGAGATGTATGTGTATATATATATATATATACACATATTTATACGATGGAATATTATTCAGCCATAAAAAAGAAGAAAATTCTGTCGTTTGCAACAACATTAATGGACCTCAAGGCCATCATGCTAAGTGAAATAAGTCAGACAGAGAAAGACAAATACTGTATGATCTCACTTATATGTGAAATCTGAAAAACAAACAAACAAACCAAATTTGTAGGTGCAAAGAACAGATTGGTACTTGCCAGAGGTGGGTTGGGCGGGTGGGCAAAATGGGTGAAGGTGGCCAAAAGATATAAGCTTGCAGGAAATAAGTCCTGGAGATGTAACATACAGCATGGTGACTATAGTTAACAAGACTGTATTGTATATTTAAAAGTTGCTAAGAGAGTAAATCTTGAAAGTTCTCATCACAAGAAAAAAAAATTGTAACTGTGTGTGGTGACGGGTGTTAACTAAATTTATTGTGGTAATTATTTCACAATATATAGAAATATCAAATCATTATATTGTATACCTAAAACTAATACAATGTTATATGTCAATTATATCTCAATAAAAAATGCATTTAAGTTTGTGCATAGCGACTGTCTAAACAGAATAAACAGTTAAAGCATGGGCAGATAGGTTTAAAGCAGAACATTCTGTAAGTGCATCAAATATTACAGATACATGCAAAATGAAATTTGATAAACTATGTCCATCCATTAGAATACTTATTAGGATTAAAAGGTTTAAATAAGAACTACAATTAGACACATAAAGATATTTCTGGTTCTCTTAGACAAGATGAGAATTACTCATTTCCTAAAACCAGCTAGAGCAATGAAAAGGGAAAGAAACTGAAATTGAACATCTTTATAACCATAGAATTGACCTGATTCTCCATAACATTACACTGATTTCTATCATCTGGCTTAATACAGGGACTTTGTATAGACTGACAGTGACGGAAGCGTCCTTGTTAAATATTACCTGGGAAGTAGGGACGCATTTCACACTGCCCATGTTTTCGTGGAGGAAAGCAAATTTCTGCTCCATTTCCCCAGGTAGGAAAAGTATGAGAAGGATACTTTCAATTCCCTCCTTCCTGTCTTTCTCCTCTCTCCATTGATGGTGGAGTGACTTACCTGAGGGATAAGTTTGGGAGGAAAAGCTGACTGTACTTGCCTCAGGCCCTGGTGGCCCTTTTCAGAGCCAAACTGAAAAGTCTGCCTGATGTGTTTCGTCTTTTCTGCTCTCCACTCCGTGGTTAAGCTCCTGAGAGCAGCCTGTATCCCTGTAGGGGTAAATGTTCTTATCCATTCAAATCTGATTAATTAATTTAGCAAACTCATTGGTCACAGATCAAATGCATTCTCTCTGATAAACTTTCTTAGTAATAAAATTAATATTTTGAGCTCCACTTAGTTCTCAGTTACAAACGCAGAAGGAAGGGACAAATATGGGTGTCATTTATTGGACTCTTAAAACTCTTACATTACTTAAATACTCAATTTGCTTGCATTAGGAAAGTCTGTTTCTTTATAGAAGTATTCAGAATAGTTTTTAGGCAACTTCAAACATAAAATTTAATCAATGGTCTGGGCTTAGGAAAAGGATGACGGAACTGTGCTTCTATAAAAACGTGACTTTAGTGTAAATGTCAAGAATATATAAGAACCATAGATACAAATATAGAAAAATAGAAATGATAGTTTTTTCAGTATAATTTTCAATGCTAAGTTATCCAATCAATCAAGAATTGACACATTAAGCTTATGCAAAATTAATCAAATTTTTGAAACTCTTATTTTTACAGGAGAAACACAATCAAATTTTAAGTTGATTATTTAACCATAATTCATTTATTTCAGTTTTTAGTTATAGTTCTTTAAGTGTTTCACTATAATCATCATACTCTTGAAAATTATTTTTCCTCCCACCAGTCAAAAAATTGTTTGTATGTGTGTGTGTATACATACACACACACACAAACTAGAATTTACAATTGAATTATTTAAGAGTTATTTGCTGTCGAGAAGGTCTTTCTTCGGAGAAGTGTGCTTTCTAACTTTTATATTATTGACTAGAAATTCTTTGGGTGGCTTTAAGTTTAACTTTATACCCCACCAGAAGCAGAACTACAAGCAAAGTAATCATACCCACATAATAACCATTTCCTTCCTCATCTTCCAAAAACTAGCATTTCTCTTAGCCCTTAGGAGCAAATTGTTAGTATTTCCTCATATGTATTTATTCACAAGAATTTTATGTATGCACACACGTATATACACAGTATGTTTTATTGCACACTCTCACTTGCACATGCACACACACACAAACGTGGATACATTGCTCCTCTTTCTCTGGTAAGTAAACATTTAAATTATACAAACGACTGTGAGGAAACTAATCCACTAAATGCCAATTGTTTATATACAATAATATCTTTTTCAAATTAGGTTTTGTGTAAAGATAGTGCTTAGTCTACTGCTCCTTGTTCAACTATAGCTTAAAATTTCAAACGTGAAAATTAAAATACGTTGTCTGGACTTCTCTGTCTTCTCTCTGGGTGATCCACAACCTCCCCCGCTATGACACTCTGAGCTCATAGGTGTATGTCTTTAGAACTGTTCATCTTGCTGCCTGCTGGGTATCTCCAACGTGTCTAAAACCGAATATTCAAAATTAACAAGCCCAAAAGTGAATTTAGTATCTTTCCCCTCATACGGGCTCACCTTCTTGTGTTTCCTATCTCAGAAAGGACACCTCCACCCAAACCAGAGATCTTGCTTTATCCTGGTTACCTTCCTCTCTCTACTTCATCCCTTCCCTCACTTACAATTAGTCACCAAACTTTAATACACTTTAATACACTTTAATACACTTTAAACACATTCTGTCTCTTTATAGACCATCAGTTCTCTCTAGATTTTGACAATAGTTTCTTGATTTATTTCCAATCTGTTCTTCCCATAGCCCCTATCAATCCACCCTCCATCTTAGTGTCCAAATCGTCTTTCTAACATGCAAATCTGATCATGTTGACCCTCTAAGAGTTATAGGGCTCATATCATTATTGATGTCATTGCCACGTGAAAAGATTAGATAATTTAGTGACTTAAGGGCATGAAGACTCTCACCTTCCCATCTAATACTCTTTAGATTATACCATAATGTGAAATTCTAAAACAAAAGAAGAGTAGAATGATCAGTATGAAAGGCATTTCTACAACGTGTGTTTTGGTTTAAGGATGAAAACTAGATGCTGCTTCTTCTATTTAGTGGAAGGAAATAGTTGAGGCCCTCCTGAGTCAGCAGTTGTGCAATGTTGTCCTGACTATTTCAGGCCCCGATTTCTACAACTTAATATAGTGCTATAGTTTGCAAATCTTCACTTCACCAATAGAGTGCCAATTTATTTAACTTCACATAGCTTAGTCATTTCAACATCATTCCTGGAGCAAGGAGGCCTAGGATCTCTTGCACCTAACATCCTCTGTTTTCATAGCAGAGCTCAGCATATAGAAGGCACATGTGCTAAGGGGCAGTCCTCCAACAACCGTTCCTCCAACATGAAGCTGTTATCAGCAACAGAACCAAGCAGAGGAAGCAAGTTTACAAGATCACAGCAACATCCCAGTCCCCAGTCAGGCCTTTGTGGTTTCAAAAAGCTACAAATTCTGCCAACAGCAAAGACTACATATCCTGTTTCCTGTTTTACTATGGCCTTCTAGTTTATTCCCCAACTCCAATATCTGTCAATTCCTTACTCCAGTGATCACCAAAGGTGAAAGTCAAATATTGTCAGCTTTACCCTCTGATATGTGGATTCCTACTAAAGTCACACCTAATTCCTTAGACGCACTTCAACCTTTGCTGCCCCTTGACCCTCATCTTTTCCCTGATCTTGTGAATTCATTTTTCTATACTATCAAACACTTTTCCTTCTACCTTTATAGGAACATGGCTCTACCTTGATTTTTTTCATTTTTTTTTATGACCCCTCATTAAATAACTCCTTGGAAAAGAGGAGAACCCAGCACACACCTTTCTTCTCACTGACAATTTTATACTATTGTTCCGAACCATTTCTGGGAGCCTTTTATGTTCATCATTTGCCTATGGTTTCACTTGCCACCCTGTGCACCCAAGACCCAATAGCCAGTCATGTGTAATGCTATGAATAACTTGCTGGATTCCCATAAATACATGACATATTTACTTGACTATTTTAATATGTAAATATTTATGTGTTCCATTTTTCTAAAATAAATTGTATTTACAGTAGGAAGAGGATTGTTTTTACCAAAATTAATGTGTGCAACAGCTAACCCACATCTCTTTTGTTATCCAGCCTAATGCCTTACTTCATCGCTATCATCTCCTTGCTGACATTCATCTCTAACCTCTAACCCTGCAGTTTACTCTGTCCCTAACATTTACATTTTCCTTGAAGCGAGACCCAGATTTGGGTAGCAGTCATTTGAGAGTGGGATCAGTCACGTGTGAGGAATGGAATAGAGGCCTAAGAATCGAGTCTCAGTGATAGGGTGAAGATCTAGGATGGGGTGGCCCTCAAGGTTAGCTTGAGGCTTAGGGATTTGTTGAAGCTCAAAGATGGAGTTAATGTCAGGGAGGGGCTAAGGCTCAGTGATGGGATAAACATCTGAAAAAAAATGTTGAACTCATTACTTGCTAATGCAGAAACAATGAAAATTTATTGTTTGTTTTTCTTCTGATCATGAAATGTCCATAATCTTAAAATGGTCTCCTCAATCCTTTCTACTTTAGATCTCTACCCGTTATCTTCTGTCATGCCAGCTTTTCCATCTCCCTGGTCTTGAACAAAATTTCACTGATCATCTTCTCCAACTTGACTTTCAAGATCCTGAGCATTGCTGGAGAAAGCTGTGAATCTAAAATGAACTATTTCTACTGTATATCTATATATCCAGCACACTTTAGAGAAGCTTATAGCTCACAAAACCTCTGATTTGACTTTCCATGAATCCTCCTCATCACACTGCCGTTCAGTGTTTTCTCCAATGTGTTCCAGCATTCTCAAGCCCCAAAGCCGTGCTCTACTTTCCCTTTGTTCCGCACACAATCAGAGTAACTTCATTATTGAGATCAGAGTTGGCTTCTGTGAGGTCCTTTAACTTTCATTCTCTCCATGTCTGAATTTCTTTTTAACTCCTCTAGATCTCCTTCTCTCTTGCCTCAAAGGAAACTCTCACACTTTCCAATATCATACCTTTACTTGTACACTTACCATCATCTCTTCCCACCAATTTCAGAACCTTGTTCAATTGACCCTCACCTCCAGTCACAACATTTCCATTGACTTCTTTTTGATTCACCAACATAAAAGTAAATAACTAAATGTATTGAAAAGCATGAATGTGTGTGTATATATGAATGAATGAATGAATGAATAAATATCTTTCCTGTCCCTTGACTACCGTTTCTTTGTGGGCCATATATATTTTTTGAATACCACAAAAGTGTGTCCTATTCTCAGCTAGCTGATGTCCTTGCATTGGAGTTTCCGTTCCGGTACTGCAACCATAGAGTGTGGGCATCAGTCAGCACTGTGGTAGTGGTTGATTGGTTCCACCCTTTACTCCTTGGTCACATATCTGAGCTAGACACTGGTGTCAAATCAAACACTAAACTGTAGGCAGTGAGGGCTGACTTGGCAGAGATGTCATCTCCGCTCCAGAAGTTTGAGGGTGGTGTGATGAATTTTTCTGACGCCTAAGCAGTGGCCAGGATAAGCCATGTTCAGTTTCTGGGCTGAAGTTTTATCACAAGCCTTTTGCAATTTTCAAGGGAATTGGGTCTGGGGTTGGTGAATTTTTTTTTTTTAACCAATCTATGATTTAAACAAATGTGGTTATATTAACTACATTAATGGAGATTTTTCTCTAAAGTGCGTTGAAGAAAGCACAATTGCTTAAGTGGGAATATACAAGTAGATTGTAAGAAAAAAAGAATTAAAAACAATCAAGAAGACCAAGAATTTGAAGAATGTTTTATATCTATGCAGAATCTATTTTACAGTTTAAATCTTATCAGGAATAGGTATTGTGTTTTATATGCATTTAATTTGAACACTCATAAAATGCTGAAATTATCTATGATACTGATTTATATCCTAACACTAGAAATAAAACAAGATTATTTTTCTTTCTTTCACAAAGAGCAAAGGGTTTCAGAATCAAGTTTGTCTTCAAACAGCAGCAAAGGCTTGTTGACAAGATATTTTGGAATAACTTGCTATTAGGAAGGAAGTATGAGTGGGAGGATGAGAAATAGCTCATGCCCGTATGACACATACAAGTTGTGAATGTGTTGGAAGTCCATGATGTAGAACATAAAAGGGTGTAACAATTTATCTCAGTGACATAAAGGACCTTATTCTAATGTTTTGTTTTTACAGCTCTGTTCTGAATTAGATTTTCTTTCTCTCTCTCTCTTCTGTTCTCATTTACCTCAATCAGGTCGTATACTCATGGTTATAAACATTACGATTTATAACATGATGAGAAAATGCAGAACCTGTCAGCATATCTTGAACAAACTTCATGGACTTTCGTGTTTAAGCCATGTGTCCTTGTTACTCTAGTACATAGCAAAACCATTGTTGCATGAGAAATATTAGTGAATTTTGTCCTCTTTTTCATCTAATATAACTTATGCTTTTAGAGTTATTTTAACTAAAACTGTTGCAGTGGCTTTATACGCAAGCTTTTCTACATCCCACAGAAGTTGATAGTAATAAAAACATTGTCAAATTACTATCCTAGCACGCAAGATAATCAAGCAATTTTTTCCAACAATATGCTACACAGAAATTGGAAATCCGTCCAATAATTTGTTCAACAATTATTGAGCTTCTGCAGTTTTCAAAACTCTTTGACAGGTACTTGAGGAATTCACAGATGAAGATCATGATATTCCTTCTCCTGAGGACTTTAGAGTCTACTTTGAGACAAAAGCCTGTATAATCCCATTTTCATCTCAGTTATATCTCCTACATGTACACTTCCCTATATCCTCTAGCTAATATGCTGTTTCCTTTAAACCCCCCGTAATACTTGGAATTTCTTTATGGAACAAAGTTTGGTCAGTCTTGTATAACAGTCATATATTTACTTATACAAGTTATCTAAGTAGCTTGTAAGACTTCCGGTTCTTTGAGGACAGGAAAAATACCCTATATACCTTTGTATCTTCTGAAATACATGGCTTAGTACCTTAACCTTTGTAATGTAATATGAAATCTCTTATACCCAGATGACAAGATAGTTTACAGGGAATGCCAGATAAATGGTACAGATAATTAAGAGTCATGGAAAAAAGAGAAGAAGGCAACTTCCAGTTTGAGGCCGTATAGAAATGCTTATGAGGAGGTGGTGTTTGAATTATAGACGGATTGACACCCTTTAACTAATAACATTAAGGTATTTACTCCTTTAAGTTTTAAAATTCAAATTATTAAATGAGCCAGCGGGGAAAGGGGAAGTTCACAATCTATGTTTTATTTATTTATACAGAATATAAAATCAGTACATATTTGTTTCAATTATATATTGCATATTATTTCAGTTGCATGTTTATTCCATCCGCAAACTTAATGGAATAAAACAACAACCATTTCATTTTGTTCATGATTTGGTGGGTCATGAATTCAGACAGGGCATAGCAAAGATGGCTTATCTTTTCTGCATGATCTCTGGGTCTCAAACAGCAGTACATGGCTGGGATGGTCTGCCTGGGGCCTCGGTTCTGCCTGTCAATAGGATTCTTTGGTTCTTCTCCTCATTGTTCTTTCAGGCACTGGCACCTGGGCTGCGATGCCTGGCATGACTGGGTGCTCAGCAGTCAACTCTCTTCCCGTTCAGCCTCTCCACATAGCTAGCTTGAATATCCTCACAGCAAGATGGTCTTAGGGTATGTATGGTATCAGGAAAACTTCAGTGGACATTCCCATCAAAAGAGGTGAATGAGGGGTAAGTAGTACTCACCAGTCCATAACAGTTCTGAAATCCAGCCAGAACAATGATGTCAGTTCCTTGATTAGGGCCCGGTCATGCTCCCTGGAAATTGTTTCCTGTGGTTTTAGACTCCACTCTCCAGGCTATTGGCTCCACACTCTGAATCATCCTTCCTTTTCTGCAGAAAATGACCCATGTGCCCATGTGTTTAACTTTCTCAGCCTGCTTTCTGCCCATAGAGTTTGGGACTCTATGATATTTTTATTTTGAACTGACCCTCTTCCATTTAATACAATTTGTCAATGCTTTCACCAATATAATTGTCTCAGAAACATTGTGGCTTTCTCAGGAATATTATTGCTGTTGACTCCATGAGGCAAAAGCACATCCATAAATCTCTTGGTAACAGGTCACTCTTTATCTTGAGCTGAGTCTGGGTGTTGTGGTATAACACTCTTAAAAGAGGCAAACTTCCAAGATTTCTTTTTTTTTTTTTGCATAGGAGAGGGTCTGTGAGAAATGCCATTAAATCAATCTGAAGTCTCAACAAAGGATTAAAGATGCATTCTTGACTCCATCTTTAAATTGAGATAATATTTTCCTAGCAGTCCCTGGATTGGTCATTACCCTGAGGCCATTTCTTATTTTGTGAACATTGTTCTAGATGGCCAACTGTCCTTCACCCTCCACAGTCTCTCTAAATTCTGCAAAAAACCTAATCACTGCTTCCGTTAGTTTATCTCTCTTTTCACGTATTTTGCCATATGTAGTTAGAAGAAGCCAGTTAGCACTTTCAAATTTCTCCTTAGCCAGATCAATAAGTGCCTTAGAGACCCTTTCTATTGTTCCACATTACCACAGGGAAGGCTAATATTTCTGCAAATACATAACTCGAACTCCCTTTCCTCCAGCTTCCAGTAATAATTTCTATATTGTCTTCAAGTGTTCACTAACAGATTCCTCAGTGTCATTGCAGCTCCTTTCCACCACCAGTCTCAAAGCGAATACCACATGTTTTAGTTTTTTTACGACAGAGCAACCCACTTCTGGTTCCAATAGTTGTATCAGTCAATATTCAATCAGGGATGCAGAATCACTATGTATATTAGGTAAAAGAAATTTATTTTAGAAATTAGAACTTCCACAATTGTGAGAGAAGGTAGGAATGTAAAAGTCCAAAAAAAGGAGTCGTAATACCAGAGAAAACTAACTAATCACCCCTGACATAGGTGAATGAGTTGGTTCTTGTATGAAAATCTGGAAGCTACACACATCCAGCTGTAGAATTGGGCTTACAAAGGGAGGCAGGTATATAAATTCACAGAAGGTTATTGGCTCGTGATGACTATTGTATCTGTGAGTTTACAGCAAAGCATCTGGTGCTGAGCCTGGGGCTGATGTTAGCCAGTAGATTTGTCAGGAGGGAAGGAGACAGGAAGAGACAAAATGCTGGAAACCACCTGCAGCTCTGTGTCAGTCTCTGGTTGCCTCTGACTGATGATGACCATTAGGGTGTAATGATTATACTTTGCTTCCACTTTCCAGAACACACACAACATTACTTTTGGTCAGCTAGAACCTAGAACCACACAGGGAAGAGGCTTCTGGAAAACATAGTTCCCAACTTTAACAAAGTTGACAATAAAATAGTACATACCTGTAGTCGTTGAAGAAAATGTGATTACAAAACCATATAAAGACGCAGAGTAAAAATTACCCATATGCTCAGGACTAAAAGGTAAATGCTGTTCATGTTTAATAGATTCTCAGAAACATTTCTTTTTATTATAGGGGATTTAGCAATTTGCTTATGAAGTACAATATAGTGATTAAGGGCCCAGGTTTGGGGCTGATTAGCTAGGTTTGAATACTAGATTTGTCACTAATAACTGTATGACTTTTGGGCAAAATAATGAACTTCTCTTCCTTCTGTTTATTTTATCTAAAAGGAGGATAAAAAATAGAACATACCTGTGGAAGGTAGAATATGGCCTTCCAATGATATCCACAGCCTAATCTCCAGAACCATAATGGATATGTTAGTTTATGGTAAAGACAAATTAAGATTAAAGATGGAATTAGGTTAGCTAATCAGCTGACTGTGAGATGAGGAGTTTATCATGAATTATCCAGTAGAACCCAATGTAACCACAAGGGTTCTTACAAGTAGAAGAGGCAACAGATAGAGAACCGGAGATAGGGCAGCGTGAGAAGGATTCAGCCTGAACTTTCTGGCTTTGAAGATGGAGAAATGGCCCTACAAGCTGAGGAATGAAGACTAAAAAGAATCTAGACAAGGGAAGGAACCAGATTATCCCCTGCAGTCTCCAGAAGGAACAGAGCCTGACCAACACCTTGAGTTTAGCCCAGTGAGACCCATTTTGGACTTTTGGCCTCCAGAACTGTAAAAGAGGAAACTTGTGTTGTTTTAAACCACTAAGGTTATGGTAATTTGTTACAGCAAGAATAGGAAATTAATACACTACCTCATGGGGTTGTTGTGAGGATTAAATGTGATGATACATGTAATCATGATTAAAATAGGTCCTAGGAGATGGTAACTGCTCAACAAATGTAATTATTTGCTATCAAAAATTATAATTATTCCATTGAGATATATACATATATATATAAATATACATAAAATATCTCCCCTATTGTTAGATAGCTATATTCAATTTCTTATTATTAACAAAATGCTTCAATGGAAAAACTATGGAGAACTTGCCTATCTTGATGCCTACTATAGACTCAGTGGCTAATACAATGTCAATAAATGTTCATTAAATAAATGAATAAATGATGAACATATTGGTGCCTATATATTTTTTCACAATTGTCTTTTGTCTTTAGGTTAGATTCCCAGAGATGGAATTACTGGATCAAAATGAGTTGAACATTTTCATGCTCTTTATACCTACTGCCAAATGGATTTTCAGAAAGGTTACACTAATTTACACTCCCACAGCATTGTATGAATGTGACTTTGTCATCCAACTTTGCTAACATTGAGTATCTTACATTTTAAAATCTCTGATACTTTTTGCCTATTTTTATCATTCCTTTAATTGCATTTTTTGATTATTTGTAGTGTTGAAAAACTCATTAATGGTTTATTTGTTATTGGCCATTTTTATAATTTATTTTGTAAATTCTCTGATTATTTTCAAATTGCAAATTATTTTAAACACAAGCAACATAAGAAAGGTACAGAAAATAATAAGCCCTCAAACTTACTGGCAAAATTTGGCAAATGTTAGCAATTTTCCAATATTAGCTTTATTTATTGATTTATTTATTTTTGAAAAAGAATGTTATAGCTATGTTTGAAACATCTTCCATTCTCCTTTTTTCCTGCCTCTCCCTAGGGAGTACTTCTATTCTGCATATTCTTGTTTATGTTTTTGTACTTTTATGTGTTCACACACAGCACACATGCACACATAATTAGTACGTGTGATTCTTTTCTTCAAATTATCTCTCTATTTGCTTTTCCAGAGTGTTAGTACTTTTCACGTTAATCAATGAGTTCTTTGTTTCATACGATTTTAACTCTTTGCTTGTCATGTTTGTTGTACACATTTTCCCAGCTAGTTATTTTAAATATATTTGTTTTTAGATTGCTTTTCAATTGATTACATTTATTTGAAAAGCAGCTACTTCAATTGATTTTTGTATTGTGTAGAATTAGTGTTAGAGTTCCATGATTTTCATTCATATATTTGGTTCAATAGGAAAGCATCATGCTAGTAATTATTAACATTTTCTGATTGATAATTTATCATCCTTTCTTAGAATGAGCTGCTATAAATATACACTGATAGCAGCTATTAAAACCTATGTTATCATTTGATTATCTTAAGGTGAAATCTGCAAAACTTAGGATCTCTAAAGGTCTTATATCTTAAGTAATTCTTTTTACAATATTAGCTTATAGCGAAGGCTGAAATGATCCTGGTTTCATTAATTAACGTTTATCAAAAAAATTACAGAGATGATCTAATATTCATCAAATTTCAAGTAATACTGGGAGATCACATTTTTCCAAGTTGTTAAAAGTAAAGGAATAAAACATGTACCTTTCAGTGGTTGGCTTCCCTGGTCTTAATGAAAAGGTGTTAGAATTCATTCAACATTGTTTAAGAGTGTGATAATTTCATGAAAAATAAAAATGAATTTAATCAAATAGATGTAATGTATAATACATGGCTTCCTAGTAAGCACAGGCAAGAAATTATAAAAAGGAAATTTATTCAGGACTTGTGACTTAAAAATAAAAAAACTTTATTTTTAAAAATCAGATAAAATTATTACATAATATGTCAGTACTTACACTAAACCCGTAACATCTAATCAATGGGTAAAAATCTAGGAACCACCTTTGTTAAGTTTTCTTTAGATGCAAACTACCACAAAAGAGAGGCAAAAATGAACCAATACTTTGTTGTGGACATTTGTGGAGAAAGAGATGATTTCCCCCCTGCCCCCAGGAGACATATAAAAATATGACCATTTGTTGGCCTCAGAGAATAAGTTATAATTTTAAAATCTCTCATTAGAAAATGTGTTCACTGGGAAGTATGTTCAGAAATCAGCAGACAAAGCTATGGGGGATATATGTCCACATTTCAAAACAGCAATTACCTACTATACGAAAATTCAAAAATTTTGAGCACATGCACACAAAACGAAACAATAAAAAACTGCTGCATCCAATGTTCTCTCTTTGACCAGAGATATAAGAAAAGCAAAATAAAAATAAAAGGATTAACAACTAGAAATTAGATTTCGCTGATATTACCACGTGGAAATCTTTCACTGAAATGTATGTGAACTTTTAATACATTTCAACAAAGCCAATCAGGCACAATAAATGTAAGAAATTAAAACGCGTTTTTGGTAAACTCCGAGTTAAGAAAGTGTAACCACTTAACCTATCCACTCTGATTTTAAATCAGCGCCCTTCATCTTTCTCTCAGCCAGCTCTGCTGGAAACTGGCAAAAAGCACAAACGGAGACTAAACTTAGATTCTATTGCTTTCCTCCAAAAACGACTCATCAATTTAAGATAGTCGGGCAAATAAAACTAAGTGGCTTTCTACATTGAAGATATCTTAGAGCTATGAAAATGATCATAATTTACCTTTTACTTCTCTACTCGTGTAAATAAAAATGGTCACCAATTTCAAAAGAGATAGGGCACTATTTTGGGAAATAGTTTCAGGAATGAAACATTAGAAGGTAGGCTATTTATAAGCTATAACTTTCTATAATCTGACGTAAATATGTATTGGCATTGGAATAGCCAGACTTGGATTTGAAAACTTCCTACCGCTATTCAGAAAGCTTTCCAGTGTTTCATTACGATTTATTTATTTATTTTTTCTGAAGGATTCAAGTACATGGCAGGCTATCTTTAGTAACATGACCCAATGGTCTCTTTCATCCACTCCTTCCCAAAAGCCCACCCTAACGGAAGGAACATTTCCCAAGTGCCCTGGGAAGAAATCTCCTTGGGAAATTCTTCAGAAGGCTATTTAGAGAACACATGGTGACTGAAATAGTTTCTGAGGAGGTACGTTGGCTTTTTTTGAGGGAGGGACTGTCTGGGCCTCCCTTGCCAGATTCTTCTGTGGATAATTCTTTGCTCTCTCTAGTCTTTAGCCTGTTGGACCTTTATTTGCTTCATAAGATGTATCTAATTTTTTTTTTTACAGGAAGAGATTTCACATTAAATACTCATTTACAGCAAGAAGTGAGGAAAAAGAAGTAAAGGGGAAAAACTGAAGAGAAGGGATAAGGGGATGTGATTGGAATTCAAAAAGTTGAGAAAGTGTAAGAAATGTAGAGTTCAGGGTGCCACCAACCAGACACTGAGATGGACACTAGAGAAGTGACACCTTTATGTCTATGACATCTTTTGCTAGCAGCTCTTGAATTGTAGAAGGATGAAGACATACTTTAATAAATGCATATTTTGGGTGAGCCAAAAATCTAGGCTGTCTGGCAGAGATTGTAAAATAAAGGAGTCTAAATTTTTAGGTGCACTTGTAACCTACATCTTATTTATTTCTAAGTAGTTTTTGTCTCTAACTCATTAGTAAATAAACTCCCCTAAGAACAATACAGTTGTAAAGATATTGACTTAATTTCCCAGGATGAGATATTTTCATTTTGTTCTGTCTCTTTTTTCCAGGTCCACAGTAGCATCCCTGTGGCCAGGCATCTGGGCTGCTACAGACATGATCTTTTAAAAATCAGCTGGGGCTGGCCCAGTGGCGCAACAGTTAAATGTATGAGCTGCGTTTCGGTGGCCCGGGGTTCGCAGTTTGGAATCCTTGGCGCGCACTGACGCACTGCTTGTCAAGCCATGCTGTGCATCTTTGCCACATAACTAATTGGCCACAAGGTAATTTTGCCATAAAAGATAAAGTAACTGGGGGCCAGCCCGGTGGCACAGCGGTTAAGTGCACACACTCCGCTTTGGGTGCCCGGGGTTCACAGGTTCAAATCCCTGGCGCGCACTGATGCACCGCTTGTCAAGCCATGCTGTGGCGGCGTCCCATATAAAGTAGAGGAAGATGGGCACGGAAGTTAGCCCAGGGCCAATCTTCCTCAGCGAAAAGAGGAGGGTTGGCATCGTATGTTAGCTCAGGGCTGATCTTCCTCACAAAAAAATAAATAATAAAAATAAGGTGACATTTTTAAAAGAAACTTTCAAATTGGATCTCTCCTAAAGCTTTCCACAGACATCCAGTTGTCCAGGTCCTGCAATTAATCATGAAAATAACATGTAGAAAATGAATGAAGCACGTAGACTCGTGCAGAAACTTTTACTACTTGTCCTATGCTAGCCTCAATTTCAGAACTGATGATGGGAAAATCTTGTTGATTGAGACTGATGATATCCAATTCAGGTATTTCCATCATAAAGACAAAGATCCTCCAAGTCAAATATTCTCTACATGAGGAAAAGAAGGAGAGGCTCAAACCACAAGCTCAGCTCCTGACTAATTGCCACAATGATACAGTGTGTGGCTTTGCTCCAGAGAGCTAAATTGGCACACTGTAGCTTCTTGTTGAAATTAAAAGATGGCTGGGGGGGAATACAAGAATACTCTTATAAAAAAAGTTAGGAAGTAATCTCGTTATAAGTTTTCCAAACTTCCCTACTGAATGTTTGTTCCAAACTTTATTTAAATAGCATGTTACAGTGATACTTCATTTACATGGTATGTCAAAGTGTTATAATTTTCACATTTCTAGACTCCCAGGTCCAAGACAGCATGGCATAATGAAGGGAAAGAATACAAGATTTCTAGGAATGAATTTCAGTGTAAATAATAATCAGTTATTCTATCAACCTTCCATGGACAATAAGGAATCTATGATGTGTTGTTGATTATATAGACAATGTTTTTACCCTCTATGAATTTAGGTACTTTCAGTAAACATGGAAAGGGGATTCATTATACTATGGAATATTTTTTTAAAATTCTGTTACTTTTTTTTTTTTTTTTTTTTTGCATTTGCGTTCTATCACAAAATTCATCTAAGCATAGAAATGGTTGTTTCTCATTGGGGAGTTTATCTGCCAAAATGTTATTGCTATAGGAAATGTATGTCACATTGGATTATCACTTGGCACTATCAAGCCAGAACAGTGTGAGCTTTAAACTTGATTTAAAGAAATCTAATTAGTATCAACTGAAAAAGAAGATTCCTAAAAATATTTCTTTCTTACTTTCCCTAATATAAAAGGTGATCTATGATAAAATTGTTAATCTATAATCATTTTTGCTACTCAAAATCAAATTTGACACTTTCAGAACATATTATTCTTAGTAATAGACAAATTTCCTTAAAACAAATTTAAAAATATAGAAGGGGAAAACGAAATGAATAGAAAATATTATTCCTGGTGAAAAGAAGCTGTGAGGGCATTAGTAAATGAATCTATTATAAGACTGTAAGGCACTTGTAATTGTATTCAGTACAGTTCTCCAGACAAATTTAGTGATGTTTTATTTATTCAATCAATAATAACTTATTGAGTAACTACTATATGCCAGGTACTATGTTAATGAAGGAAATGCTAAGACTCCATGAAGACTCTGCAAAAACTATGAATAAGACTCTATCATTGCCTTTACCTGCTTTATGATCCAATCTGCAGGAAGATATGAAAAGACTAGCTTTAGTTTTCACCAAAATTCAGTAGGAGTGTGTGTGTGTATGTATGTGTGTATATATATATATATATGTATATATATGTATATGTATATATATACACACACATATATATTTATATATAGACATACATACATATCTGCACACATATACACACATTCATACATATATATGTATATATTTGCACACACACACATATTTGCACATACACACAAGTAAAAGGATGAGATAAAAAACACACAAAGAGCATGATGCTCCTTGGAATCTGACATGCCTGAATGCTACTTGAGCCATGCTGTGTTTCAATTTCCTCATCTACAAATGGGATTGACAATACTTCCCTTAGAGGATTTCTGAAAGTATTAAAAGAGATAAGAGATGCAAAGCATTTACCTCTGTGTCTCCCATATAAAACCGATAAGAGAGCTATAGTAATTATCATTATTATTTTGTTTTGTTCTATTTTAGGAAAATTCTTGGAGGAGGCAACATATAAACAGACATTGAGAGATGGGAATATAAAGGTGTAAAATTAGAAAAGGGAAGTAATATGAGAATAATATTTCATAAGTAGAGAAGGAGAAAGTCATTCAAGAACATGTACAAACTTCTATCACCACCAAATAGTGCATGGCAATTTACTATTCTATCTGATATAAAAGAAAATTAGAAGAAGAAAAAAGAGGGCTTAAAAAAACAAACAAACAATCGTTTACATTGAAATAAAGATGTCAGCTTAGATCTACTTAAAATAAATTAGAGAAATTAAGATATAATTAGTGAGGAAGACATATTATTTATTCAAGAAAGTCTATGAAAATTAAGAAACAAGAGGGATTTAAGGCATTATCCATAATTTAAAATTTTAAAAATATATTTCTGTGATTAAAAATATTGAAAATACTTTGGTTTTAAGCAGATCGTAGAAGCAATTAAGCCAACTCCACACACTCTCTCTCTTTCTCTTTCTCTCTTTTTTTTAACTAATATTTCACATTTCACTCATTTATCTTTCTTCTTTTGAACTTGTTTTTCCATAACACGAATCTTATCCTTTGGGGTGATTTCCTTCAGATAATAAGAGAGATGAGAATTTACATTTAAATTGGGAGTCTTCGTGGTATAGAATTTCACCTATACATTATCATAAAGACATGAGTTTAGGCAAGGTCACTCTGGAAAACTTGTATGAAAGTATTTCGCAGAGTGAGCTTTGAAGGATTATAAATGCTTTGGGCATGACATCTGGGGTGGTATTTTGAGAACAGCAGACTTCTGTAAAACACACATACACATATTTGTAGCTATCTACTCTGTCATAGACAACGGTAAATAGGAGCTATTTTATACATATATAATAACTGAAAAATAGGAATTGATAGATAGAAAAATAGATGATAGAGATAGAAATGAAAATCCATTTTGCACAAGCTGCTCGTTCATGAGTCCTGTCTACTTAGGATCTCGTGAGTGCTTGGATAACTGAATATCACTTTCTCTCTCCTATAGATCATTTGCCTTCTACTTACTGAGTCAAAGGGAGCTAATGACTTTATTGAGTTTTGTCATAGGCACTTTATGAGAGTAGACGTATACTGGCTTTTATCCTTGAATTATGCCCCTCTCTATAGCTCTCCATGTTGAATTCTCGCCCTTTTTAACAGTATCATTTCAAATGCTAGCCTTGCCATGAAAGTCTTTCCTGATGCTCAGACATTTTAGATCCTTGTAAATTTTCACAGCATTTTGTTTGTACTTCTTGAATGATGAGATTTGTCATATCTTTTTGGGGAGTGGGGAGAAGATTATTCCTTTCCTCCCTAGAAACTCTTTGAGCGAAAATTGAGGACATACTAGGCTCTTGATAAACATTTGTTGAGCTGCATTGAATTGAACTGAATTTGTAGACTACTTGCAAGCTAATTGGTTTAACAGAACTTTTCTAAAAGCCCATCTATCTGCTCTATTAATTAGTAGTTATGTATTATCTTCCTAATTCTAGATATAAATAAGCTCATTCCTTCATGTATTAGAACTACTAATTTTTCATGAGTTTTTCTGAGTGTAGATATGTCATTCATCGTAAACATAATGGTAAAACTTTCATGCTAACAAGTATCCAGCACTATTCAATTGCACTCTATGCAACCGTTATATTTTAAATGGTTTAATGATAGGAAAGCACAAATCTTTCATGTATTTTTTATCAGTCTGTTTATCAGTATTCTTATTTGTTTTGAGGTAGAAACACTAAATAATATATAAATCAGTGTATAGGCAATGTAAGTGTTACCATCATCATTGTGACCCAACAAAGTATAATACTTTAAAACATAATAGCAACATAGTGAAGAGTTAAAACAATTTCATTGATTTTTATTCCTAGCTTTTAATACATTACCTGTTCTTCTTCCTTGCATGAGTCAATTTCCTTTACTACTCCTACTGCTCGTTCAAGAGAAATATTTTCTATCACTGTTCTGTTTCCATCACTAATAATTCAAATACATGTGAGTATCCTGTTGCTTAGGTATAGTGATATCTCCAGAGTCAATGTCAATGGAACTACCTTTTGTGGGAAACTGCCTTATACTTCTGCTTTCCAAAAGTCATTTTTGGTAGGCTCCTTTGATTAAGAGTCCTTGCTTCACTCAAACAGAAGTCTGTCCTGAAATTCTAGTACATTACATAATTTTCAGAAGCTGGAAGAAAGGCATTTACATCATTTCTGTTCCCAGATCTGTTCAATATATACTTCCAGTCTGTCATGCCTGAAATTAATTTTTTACAATCTGGATCTTTACTATATGCTAAAAATTCAGTACAAAAAAGGACCTCCTTCTGCAGAGAATATGTAAGCCAGAACATCATGTTCCATCTTTATAATGAAACACATAGTTCCCATCAAAAGGCAAATTTTTTTGTTTCAAAATGTTTGAAGAGAATAATGCTTTAAAAGATTTCAAATAGTTACTTTTATGAAAGTGAAAAGATGCCTATCTCAAATATATTTTAGCCTGGATGGTGTAATTTGTGTGTAAACTGAACAATTTTTATTTATTTCAAGCTATTTCCCCCTCTGTATTTCATGCTTCTGAGGTTGGAAAACAAAAACAAATAATCCTAGAAATAGTTTCTCTCAAAACACTCACATTCAAGTGCATGACTGTTAAAAATGCATGCTAATTGTTAATATCTATCAAGTTTTAAGCAAATGATAATATACCATTTTGACTCTTTAGTCAAAAATCTTATCACACTCACATCTTAAAATTTTGTTTTCCTTGAAGTATTAAATCACTTCTCTTGATTTTTTTCAAACAAGTAGAGTAGCCCTAAAAAATAAATGTCAAATATCAGAAAAAGAAAGTATGATAACATTAAAAACAGAAAGCACAAATCCTTTGTATGATCTTGGGAAAATTACTTGCTTCTGAAATTGTGTTTATTCTTCTTTTAAATGGGGATATGCACATGTGAAGATTTAATGAAATAGTGCATATAATGGCCATAACACAGGACCTGGATTAGATTCTTCACCTTCTCTTATACTTCTTCCTTTTCCTTATCTGCCTTTCCTCCTTCCCTCCACTTCTCTTCCTCCTCCTTACGCTCTTTCTTCCTCTCATTTCTCTTTCTCCTATTCCTCATTCTTCTTTAATTTCAAAAATAGAAATTTTTGAGGCTTCAGAAGTATACAGCATTTGACTTGGATCCAGGATTCAAACACAGACATATCAACACCAAAAACATTCTTCTTCCTAATTCATTAATTTCCTCCAGAAGTTCTATTGATTTTTTGCATAGTAAATTTATCACACACTGACTATAAGAACAATAAAATTTTGTACTTTTTTTTTTGACGTATACTATACTCCTAAAAATGTTTGCCTCACGCTTTTGGGTGCTATATTGTTTGGTGCATGAATGTTTGTTAATGTTTGGCTTTTATAATTTTTCAGGCCTAAATAACAAATAATAGACTTCTTTAGTTCTTGTAGTGTTTTTTGCATTAACTTCTAATTTGTTTGATAATAATACTAACACTATATGATGGATTTATGCAAAGTTTGTCAATAAATTTTTGTCATTATTTTATTTTTAACTTTCTTGATTCTTGTTGTTCTGGGTCTATATCTCACATATAGCTAGCATTTTTTTTTCAGTTCAATTTGATATTTTTTATTTTATTATTTGTGCTTTATTTACATTCATCTTGATATAAGGTTTTCTCTTTGTCATCTACTGCATATTTTTATTAGTTAGGCTTAACGGATACTTCCTTTTCTACCAAAGCTTTCCTGTTTACATTATGTTGACTAATATAAGATATTGTACAAATATTTTTATTCCACAGCTATGTATATTGGTCTAAACTTTTATGGCGTATAAAGAATACTGTGCTTTTACAAAACCCCTCTCCCTGCTCTCTTTTAATTTTTCACCAATTTTATCTATGTATTTGACATTTTTTTGTTTTTGTATTTGATTACTGTTGTTGTCCCCACTAGTTGCTGAAAGTAAGTCTTCCTGGATTGCTTCACCAGTCAAAATCCTCTTCTCTAATATAGCTAGGCATTCACAAACTGATCATGGAGGGGCACTACTTAAGTCATTTGGCTACATGTGGTTGAAAATTCAATTCATATTGGTATAAGTAAACAAAAAGTTTATTTTTGTCACATCACTGTATTCTGGAGGTGGGAAACTCCAGGCCTCTTATGGTAGCTTTTCCATGACATTAAGGACTTGGTCTCCTTCAGGCTTTTCACTCAGCTGAGTTTATCATGATCTTTTGCCATCGGGCTTCTCATTCCATCCTAGTAAGATGGCTAGGCACCACCAGTATTTTATCTGAGTTCTGGGGAAGAAGAATAGTAAAAGACTTGTGCCTTCCAAGTCTTTCCCTCTCAAAAGCTTTCTCCAAAGCCTCAACTGGAAAATTCCGCTTACATTTTATTGTTCTAGAACCTTGTCAAATGGCATTTTTATCCATGAGAGAGGCTAAGGAATGCTGTATTTTATCTGGGAACATTATTCTAAAAATCAGGATTCTATTATAATTATAGAGATGTGGAGAATAGATATTGTACAGACAAGTGGCAAATTCGGCCAATGGGGCTAGCCCCCATGTTAGTACCACATGATTCTACTCTCCTCCCACTCATCCCCCAACACTGCTGATTTGTCGTGTGGTGGACCCCTAACTTTGGGTCAAACAGATTTTCTTGTGTGTCAATTGGGAATTGTGACTCAAAGAGAATAGTTAATCTGTGTTGGGTGCTTGAGCTAAGAACCAAGGGTGGGACACTCATTGTCTACCATATGCATATTGAAATAGGCACAGTCTGGAGAGAGAAAAGAGAAGAAAACTAAAATTGCTCTTCAGAAAGTTTCAGAGTTGAAATGCCATGTGGCCTCAGTAAGACAAAGAGCAATTCCTCCCCCTGTTCCTTCAACACATTATCCTTTCTTTCCCAGCTAGTTTGATAGTGTTTCTGTTTCTCAATTCAGCTATATAGAAGAATATAGTAGCCTTTTCTCTTGGTATTTTTGTTTTATTTTAGTACTTCTGTTTATCTAGAATTTAAACTCTATGGGAGCAAGTACCCATATGTCTGTTTGACATTGTGTTTCTATGCCTGCCATGGCATGTTATCAATAAATATTTGCTTCATGAATGAGGTTTTATTTTAAACTAAGCATTTCCTAATTTTCTTTATTGTTTCTTATCTTTGATTTTTTTATTGGTTTTCCTAGTTATTTTCAAGGGCAGTATTTTCTTTTAAGTGTACCTTTGTTGAATGATTTCTAGACAATGCTCTTAATGGTTCTCCTGGAACAGTTTATTTTGGTGTGATCAATTATGTGAAAGTGTACTTAAATGAAAAAATCTTTCTTTTATCTCCACATAGGTTAGCATTTGAGAAGACATCTACACACACCCTGCCACGTTTGTAAACCAACTGAGAAATAATACAATGAAAAGGATAGAGTGGCAACCAAAATATCATTTTGATAGAAGATCTTCATGGAAGAATTGGGCTATATTTGGGTTATATCTGTATTCTAGTGTGCTTTCTAATGCTGACCCTCAGAATTAGGCATACTTTCTCACCCAGCAGTTCTGGAACAAGAAGAAAAGCACAAATTAAATTACATTGCCCTTATGAGTTAAAGTTCAAAGAAATTAAAGTAAAGAAACTCAGTTGGGAGGACTCTCCCAACAAAAGGTTAATCTTGACATTATGCATTTAGCATATGACAGGGCCTGTAATCCACCTAGGCATAATTCCTCCTCTCAAAGAGATCCGTTTGAGCCATCGTTAGATTCTTCCACATGTTTATTAATTTGACTTGGTGGCATCCCCATTGTGAGGTCTTTTACAAAATTCTTTCCCTCCAGCACAGTATATTCAGAGCATCGGAATTCCCATTTTCCCTTTGGTCCCATGTTTCTGCGTTGCAGAATTGAATTGAGTGACGTTCTTGTCACGAAGACCACGCTCTCTTTATGAGCAGGCATTTTCAGGTCTCTGGCCCTGTGACTATTGCCACTGTCCCTTATGAAATTGCCTAGGCATAAGAAAAACACTTATGAAGGAAGTTTTCCTCTTCTTATGTAATTAACTAATTCAGAATGAATGTGTAATCATGTAGTAGAAGGTAATTCTTGAACCTTATGCAAAAGCTACATTAATTTTAAATTACTCTCCCCACGTTTTATTTTCTGGTACTGAATGTAAAGTGGATTTGAGTTAGCTGATCAAGCACTATCTGTCTAAGATGGAGCTCATAATTTAAATTAAATCTCACTAGTCCATAAAGCTCATTTGTTTGTCAGTTTAAAGCAATGATATTGTTCTTACCCTATTGCCTTCAAGACTCATTCAGCTTTCCCTCCTTGACCCACCCCCATCCCCCAGTCAAAACTTTGCCTCAGTTGCTCCTACTTTTTGTGGCTCTGGGAAACAGAAATAGGCCAGGAGTGTTAGGCAAACAGAACTCAGACCTACAGAAGAGAAAGAAGCTTCCCTTCCCTTCCAATCCACCACCCCTTCACTCCAGCCATACATGAAGGACGATTTAGTATTGCATGACATATATGTATTACCGCTTTGCTTTAAGCATTCTGAGGCTAGCTTTTCATTATATTCTGGCATTGACTTTATACCAATTTCATATTCAATTTATATTTAGATTTGGTTGTTATGCTTCTCAAGTCTTTTCTAACCTACTCTCTACTCTACTTTCTTTTTTCTCTCCAATTTATCTATTGAAGACACTGGACTACTTCTCTTCTATAATTTCTCACTATCAGATTTTTCTCTGCATCCTTATGATATATGTTCCTCTGTACTTTGCATATTGGAAATTAGATCATGAGGCACCAGATTCAAGTTTAAGTTTTTGGCAAGAATTCTCTGTGGCTAGTGTTGTATACTTCTATCATGAGGGATACAATTTGTGGGTATCTCGTTTTGTGATGTTAATTGACACTGGTAATCATTGCCCAGATATAATTTCATTAGACATTTTTTAAATGGTGATGTTCTTCCACTATCTTCTGTGTCTATCATTTTATCTCTTTTTAATCTCAGAAAATTAATGATCTCTTCCACATTTCACGTGTTTCTCAATTCTATTTCTTGTTTTATGAACTGATTATCTGAACCACTGATTTTCACTACTTAATTATTTTCAATGATGACTTGATTTGTTCTTTAACAAGATTTAATCAATTCAGTTTTTGTTTCCCAGCTACTCTGCTTTATTTCATTCCTTGCAAAAGAATAGCAGCTGTTTTCAAAATCTACTTTCGTGTTGGTGTTCTATATCAGGAATGGCACAGATATTTTTTCCCCTCATCTTTTTTCTTTTACTTGGTTCTTTAGAACCTTATTAAGTCAAGTTATTATTATGGTTCCTCATCTTTCCTTATGATTATTTGGTTAATCCTTACAGACCAAGTCTAAGTGTAGGCAGATTTGAGGTATTGTGGCAAATGCTCAGTTTATGGCTCTGTTTGGTATTGGGGAAGTCCTGCTGGGTGCCATTGCTAGAGGAAAAATTCCAAGATCCAGCTATAAACTCAAAGAATGACTTAGGGTGGGGACAAAGGAAAGATTCCGTTTTATTTCTTTGAAGCTGAAAATTTTGTTATCGTGTTTGGGTTTTATATTCAGGGCAGAATTATCAGCATGATGTATCATATGGATTTGGGATTGGGGAGCACACTACCTGGGAGAGATGTTTTCATTCCCCTTCTCATATTCTGTACAGTAAAGGGTGGCTCTACTTAATGGCAGAGCACAGCTTCTGTATTTGAAAATGAAGAGTGTGTCAACTGGAGACGAGCATTTCACTCCTGTCCTCTTGCTTAGATCCTCAGAATTCAGTTTAGGGTTTATGCCAATTTTTTTCAGCTTTATTGAGGTATAATTGATATACAAAAAACTGCGCATATGTATTGTCTACAATTCCATGAGTTTGGACATATGCATACACCCATGATACTAGGTCACAATCAAGGTAATAAACAAATCCACTACCTCCAAAAGTTTCCTTGTGTCCATTTGTTTTGTTTTCATGGTAAGAACACAACATAAGCTCTACCCTCTTAACGAATTTTGAAGTGCACAATATTGTGTTGTTAACTATAAGCACTCAGGCCAGTTTTTGCATGTACTCTTTTCTCCTTTCAGCTCTGATATTATTGTCCATATTAGGGACTGGAAAATTGAGGCTGTTCTCAGTGTTTTATTTCCAATGCTGCTCGCAGGAGATCAATCCTACTGAGCAAAATTCTGTGAATCCAAGCTATAGCTGCGGTAGCTGCTGTTCACTCTTCCCTTGTCTGCACACCCTGACTTCTGGCAGCATATCTCTCCAGAAAACCTGCCTAGGGATCTGATTGCCAGAAAACTCCATTCCTGGGTCCTAACCCATTACGTGAAAGAATGTAGAAATTCTTAGAAGACACTGGAATTTGATCTTTCTCTGTCATTCTTTTTTTTTTTTTTTTTTTTTTTTTTTTTTTGTGAGGAGATCAGCCCTGAGCTAACATCCGCCAATCCTCCTCCTTTTTTGCTGAGGAAGACGGCCCTGGGCTAACATCTGTGCCCATCCTCCTCCACTTTATATGGGACGCCGCCACAGCATGGCTTACCAAGCAGTGCGTCGGTGCGCGCCCGGGATCCGAACCAGCGAACCCCGGGCCGCCGCAGCGGAGCGCGCGCACTTAACCGCTTGCGCCACCGGGCCGGCCCCTGTCATTCTTTTAAACAATAGTTGAGAATTATTTTTCTCTTTAAGACAATTTCATGAATATATTAGAGAGAAAAAAGAAAAGGGAGATTTAGTTATATTTGTATCTCCTAAGAAGACCATTGTATTTATTTATGAAAATCTATTCATTTCTTAATACATACCCATTATAATTATTTTACCTTTATATAAGAATGCAGAATATCTAGTAGTACAATACTACTTTTTTGTGTTCCCCACACTAGTTTGGTAAAAGTCAAATCATACTAGAAAATGACTTTGCCCTGCACCAAGGCAGCTGCTGCTGTGAGAACCCCCAAGAACGGCAGGGGTTTCATAAAGGTGAGGCAGCTCTTTCTGTGGTAAATTTTACCTCTTTTCTTCAGGGCATGAATCAGAATTATCAACAAAGAGTTAATTGGAAAGAGTGCCTAGAATACAATTCTGAATATCATCCTTACTTAGTATAAGATTTAGTTCTCTTATTTCCTACCCAGTAAAACTTGAGATTTTCATTTTGATCTTGAAAATAGGGAAAGAAAATTTCAACTAATTAAGTGATCAAAAGTCCATTTTCAGGATTGGATTATTTAACACTAGGACTAGTACATTTACAATGTAATTGTAGAAATAGAAGTTTTCTTTTCTTTTTTTCTTTCCTTTCTTCCTTCCTTTCTTTGTTCCTTTCTTTTTGTAAGAAAGGAGTTTTAACTCCACATTTTGTGTTCTTTCCTCACTTAGGGGGAAAGTGGGTTAGAATAAAGAAATGTGTGAAAACTGTATTCGGAGTTGCTCTGTATAATTAGTGAGTCATCAGCTCCCCTTAAGCAGAGAATTGGGATGTTAAACTTTGCTGACTGTGATTATTAGTCTGAAAACCTCTCATTCTGACTTGCTATTTTCTCATCCTTAAGATCTTGATCTTTACTAGTGTTCATATCACAAATATTGAATCAAAAGATCATCTGACCCTAACCTACAAGACTTCAACACCAGTTTCTTCCAGACCTGTGGGCCTCAAAAGAGAAATAAGAACATTCTTCTCTAAATGCTACTAAGCTCTGCTGGCTGAGTTGCTGGACTGACATTAATGTTTAACCACTCAGTCGTAAAGTGTTGGTAATAACAATTTTATTTAGTCAAAGTGCCACATTGAAATTTATAGGGATGAGCTTATTTTTCACAATGTCAGTAATGAGTAAGTCAAATTAGGTAAATTCCTTTATGAGTGAAGGAAACATAATATGTCATTTCCAATTTTTAAAACAATATATTGAGGGCCACATCCAATCACATCATGTGTGCTGTTCAGCAGTTTTAGTCACTTTTCACCCAAAAAAGGTTTTCTTTCCTTTTTTGTATTTTTTCTTCCTAAATTATTGGAGTTTTTTCTCTTTTTTCTCTCACTCTGTTTACTTCACACACACTCTCAAATGCTTGATTAATAACACCATCTATCTGCCTTTTGCATATCAGAGCTCCTTAGTTTGATGTATAATGCCTTTGGAATCTGCCTCAAACTTTGATTAGGTAGATGGCTCATCTATAGTCTGAGTGACCCTCCTGTACCTTTAATAAGAGAAAAGCACAGGTCCAGGTGGAATTCTGGTTTTACGTCTGGCAGGAGCAGAGGTTTAACACCTTTAAATGTCAGTCGTGGTATTACTCTTCCAGAGGAGTCTATAAATAAAGACAGATTCAAATAGAAATTTCAAAAACTAAGCAGTTCAGCCTAGAAGCTTCACTTGTCACCACATCTGAGGGAGGTTGGTCCAATGGCAGGGTAAAGTCTTAAATAGTTAAATATTGAACTTAAAACCCTGGGCAAAGGAGTCCAATAGGTAAATCCATGGGTTCAAATCAGGAAGTGTTACCATCTTAAGCCTTTGAGCAACCACCTTCATTAACTTATATTTACTCAGAGGAATAGCAAGTTGACAGAGGGTCCTAGATGATTAGAAGACCAATAGTGAGTGAAAAATTATCTCTTGCATTTGTATTAGTCAACTTATATCGCTTTAACAAGCAACTCTGAAATCTTAGCAACTTACAACAGTAAACATTAATTTCTTGCTTGTAAGTTTGCAAGTTAGCTCACTCCACGTCTTTTCAATCTAGAATCCAGGATGAAGGAGCAGCCTCTGTCTGGGATATGATGTTCTCCTGGCAGAGGACAGAAGTAAGAAGCCCAACCAAACAACGCAAGCACATTTAAAGCTTCTGCCCAGAGAGTATATGTCACAACCATTGGCAAAAGCAAGTCACTAAGCAAGTGGCTAAGACTGACAATGGGGTAGGAAAGTATCTACTTACAGAAAGCCACGGTAAGTGTGGGGGTGAATTATACTCCTAAAGGGGAGATAGTGGATAATTGGAAACAATAACAAAATATACCATAGATCTCAAATATACTATACTTTATGATTCTTTCCTACCCCTCACTTGGAGTTCGTCATTTTAGCAAGATACTATGTACTCGCAGCCTTGTCTTGGGGTAATTTGAATATCTGGTATCTTATGGGCTCAGATTATATATGACATCAAGTAATCAGCTATAAGAGAATGAATTACAATTTTTAAGAAATAAGTAGTTAGTTTTATAATTATTTATATGTATATCTTTATTTAGATTACTAGAGCACAATCTACACTTTCCAGACTTTTATATACCACATATAAGGCATTTTCTTGTACGCATTCTGACAACTGCTCTGGTGCGTGCGTCTTCATTTTCTGATATTAAAGAGTCCTCAAATACGATTTGTCATCCCTCTTTCTTTGTATGCAAAATTCCCAGTGGGTAGACTGGGTGAGCATGACATACATTACCAATATATTGGCTTTATACTATATTTTAGGAAAATTCCCTGTGCTTCCAGGTTAAATGAACGCCATATTTTATACATATTTTTATGCAATGATCTATAAAAACATTCTTTACAGATATTAATTTATCATTAATAACATTATGAACACAGATTTGAGACAATGCTATTATACCATATACCTAGTCTCAAAATAGTACCTTGCTTTGAGATTCAGGTGGATCACCAATTTAGACTTTCAACAAACTCTAAAGATTCTGAAGAATTTAATAAGGTTTCGTGGGCATCAACTGAATATTCGACTTTTACTTTCAAGTTTAACCATTTACACATAAGAAATGAAACAGAAATTGGACTCTCTGAGCTTCTGATAGTATAGTTATGCATGAGACACCACCTCATAGCACGTTAGAATAAGGCTCTACAGTAAGTCCAGTTGAGCAAAAAAATTAGGGATAATTGCTGAATACAGGGCTTGCATTGAATCATGAAGAATAAAACTTTTCCTTTAATCTGCAATTTGGTTCCCATAGATTTTTTTTTTTCCTTATTTTTAGTCCCTTATTGTTGCTATGCTGATCCTCTTACAAGTCATAAGATAGTGAGGACACATACATGAAGTATGAGTAAAACCACTATCATAACATTTAATTCCTGCATCAGGAAGGTTAAATTTAGAGAATTATTTACTTTTCCATTTATCAAGAAGAATCTCAGGATGGAGGATTTTTTAGTCAATTTGTGTAATTATCTAGTTTGTGAATTATTCCCCTGGTGCTTAATTTGCTAATTTCCTACAGACTGAATGAAATCTATCTATTGTGTTAATTGGACAGCAATACAAAAGGAAGTAAATATTTTGTCTATCCATTTTGCTACAGGATAATTGTGCTAATAAAATTTCATAAGAGTTATTGCTTGGAATTCTTGGATGAGATAATAGTCCTGCAGGAAGAGAAAATTTTACTTTGCTTGATTTCTCTTGCTAAATCTGTATGTCTCATAGCAATTTTGCTACATGTTTGTTGTTGCCTGTTTTCAGGGTATGTAATAATTTAAAAATTTATAAGCCTCCAAATTTTGCACTAGTTGTTAATATTTATTTATCATGTTTTTGGAAGGAGTGAGAAGGCTGAATTTGTGATTAAGCATTTAAAACTAAGTCACTAAATATTAAATATTTAGCAATCAGAAAGATAACCAGTTAAATACAGAACCTATTGATTACATGTCAGATATAGAAAAAAGACACTGGAAGACAGACCACTTATACCATCTTCTTACCTCCCCCCTCTCATCCCGTTCTACACGGGAAGTTTACTTAGTCAGTTAAGAGGTCTCTGGGTGAAAGGTGGAGAGGACAACAGAAAGACCAGGAGGAAAGTTCAGTCTTTAGCTACCTAAAAAAAAAGAGAAGATAATATCTGAAGAAAAAAGAAAAGATATACAAGAGGTGAAGAAGTTGGAGAAGCTTGGCAGAAGACAGAGGAGACAAGTGAACATAAAAATCCAGCATCTAATGGGGCATGTCAAAGGGGTACAAGAGCCAACTTGAACGATCTCCCAATAGCCAAACCTGGAACAATTTGAGCAACAAAATAAATAGTATGATTGTATTGGCCTCCTAGGGCTGCTGTAACAAATTACCACAAACTGAGTGGATTTATCGTCTACCAGTTCTGGAGTCTAGAAATCTGAAATCAAGGTGTTGGCAGAGCAATGCTCTTTCTGAAGGTTCTGGGGGAGGATCCTTCTTTGCCTCTTCCTAGCTTCCAGTGGTTGTCAGTAATCCTTGGCATTTTGACTTATAAGACATATCATTCCAATCACTGCCCCTGTCATGGTGTTTGCCCCTGGGAGTGTGTGAATCTCTGTTCCAAATTTTTCTCTTTTTATAAGGACACCAGTGCTGTTGGATTTAGGACCCTCCTTAATCCAGTGAGACCTCCTTTTAACTTGATTAAATCTGCAAAGACCCTATTTCCAAATAAAGTCACATTCACAGAGTCAGGGGGACATGAATCTTTGGGGCTTTATTCAACCCAGTGCAATGATATTAGATTACAACCCAAAGTATAAAACAAATGTATATGAATACATACTGATATAAAGAAATAATAAAATAAAATAAATATATAGGAGAAAAGAGACAAATGTTACTTACAAAAGAATTCCAAATATACATGTAGATAACCCCCCCAGGAGCCGGAGCTTATTTCCCCAGTCTCCCTCTCTACCACTACACACACACACCCCTTGAATGTATACTGAATTTAGTGATTCATATCCAAAGAATAAAGTATGGAAATGGAAAACCTAGTAACTTTATAGCAGGGAAAACAGGCAAATATGGCCTTAACCAAATGATCAAGGTTAACATCACCAGAATATGTCATATGATAATATGTACACTCTGATACGATGTGATGAGGTAGGAAATTCACCTGTGTTATCTTCTCCAAAACCCATAACCCCAGACTAAATATGAGAAAAGTATCAGACAAGTCCACATGGAGGGACATTCTACAAAATACCTGAGTACTCCTCAAAAGTGTTAAAACATTAAAAACAAAGAAAGATGGGAAAAAATGGCACAGATCAGAGAAAACCAAGGAAGAAGATACAATGACTAAATGCAAGGCGTTATCCTGGAATCAATTAAGGGAGAGAAAAAAAAATTTAGTATAAAAATTTGTGAAATTCAAATGAGGTCTTTAGTTGCTAGTAACATACCAGTGTTGGCTTCTTAGTTTTCACAAAGGTGCCATGGCAATGTAAGATGTTAACGTTAGGGAAAACTGCACAAGGAGTATAGGGGGATTCTCTGCATTGTCTTTGTAGTATTTCTGAAATCTAAAATGATTCCAAAATAAAAAAGTTTATTTAAAAAAGCACCTGGTATTTTTTTAAAAGAAGAAAAATATGAACAATTGTTTGATGTGTGAGACCCTGGGGAAAGCGCTGGCCAAGGAGTAGTGTAAAGAAGTTTTAGAAGTGTTTGTGCTTGGCCAGCCCCAGGGCGTAGCGGTTAAGCGTGCGTACTCCGCTGTCCTGGCCCGGGATCAGGTCCCGGGTGTGCACCGACGCTCGGCTTGTCAGGCCATGCTGTGGCGGCGTCCCATATAAAGTGGAGGAAGATGGGCATGGATGTTAGCCCAGGACCAGTCTTCCTCAGCAAAAAGAGGAAGATTGGCAGATGTTAGCTCAGGGCTGATCTTCCTCACACACACGCAAAAAAGAAGTGTTTGTGCAATGTGCTATGCTTTCATTGCCTTCTTAAGAAATTAATTATTTTTTAAAATTATTTTCTTCAGATTTGTGTTCTTTTTGATGTGATTCTATATTGAGATTGACCTTAAAGTGGGAAGCAAAGCGCTCAGTTTTATTTAGGCTACAGGTAAAATTTGAAAACCCACCACAACTTTCATTGTGTAGTTATAAGGGTTAAAGAAATGGATTAACAATATTATGGAATTCTATCTTCTATTTTAAATTCTAATCTCTTCAAATGAAGGATTCTTCCCAGCTTCTCTGTATCTTTCTCCAGAAGCCTATATAATGCTTTACTTAATAGAAGTATACAAATATTGACTGTTGGACTTGTGGCTATGACTCTTAAAACTCTTACAAATTGTAGTCTTGATGAGTTCCTTATTTTAATGTAATTAAAATTTCTTTTTTTCGGTGGGGAAAATTAGCCCTGAGCTAACATCTGTTGCCAATCTTCCTCTTTTTGCTGAGGAAGATTGGCCCTGGGCTAACATCAGTGCTCATCTTCCTCTACTTTATATGTGGGATGCCCGCCACAGCATGGCTTGATAAGCAGTGTGTATGTCCACGCCCGGGATCCGAACCTGCGAACCCCAGGCCGCTGAAGCGGAGCGTGGGAACCTAACCATTACACCACTGGGCTGGCCCCTAAAATTTCTATTTTTAATTCATCTGATATCTTTGAGTGGTCTTTAATTTTTATGATTCTTAGGTATCCTAAATGGTTGGGCTGTGTGAACTCTCTGAGACCAAATTATAGAGAAATCCAGTCAGTATTAATAGGTAACGTCTCATGAAAAAGTTTGAAGTAGAGCTAGATTTTTTTTAACATAATTAATTAGTTCTTGAATTAAATTCCATTTTAAAAAGCTTCAGAATGAATGAAAACTAAAATCTTCATTTCAATCTATTTTGCCTAGGCTCATTAAAATTTTCCTATTGCCAAACTTTAAACCACTGCACATAAACACACTTGTATATATGTTAGAGCTCTTACTTTACCTAAAATACTTACTTAATTATTGAAATGATTTTCCAAAATACACTATAACAGTAAATTAGGAAACAAGTCTGGCTTTTAGGAACAGAAGAGAAGAATATGTGAGAACTGTTAATATTAATACTAGTAGAGAGAAAAGTTTAATATTCATGGCTGGAATTTCTAAGTGTACTTTAATTACAACTCTATACAAAGGCCTTATCAGGTGTATGCTTAATTTAAAATGGATATTGCACAGACAGATTGGACAGAAAACATTTAAATAGTTGATATTTATATACCACTTTTTACACCGTTTTGAGACAAAATAGTTCTCTTCCAGATAAAAGACACGGACTGTCTATAATGATGTGTATGCTTTGCAAGATATTTTGGAGGGATAGATCAGTAATAGAAATAATAATTACCTTCAGGAAATTTTAGTCTTGAGTAAGTTAAATTATCATCACATTTTTCTCATCTACCATTTGAAATTTTAGTCTACAAAGCTAAAATCCATGAATGAAACACCTAACCAAGTCTATAATTGCCTCTCATAATGAATGGTGATGGAATAAAGGAAAATCACGGGAGGGAGGGGTAAAATATTTAGGTGATTTCCTATACACACAGATCTCTGTGAAGGCTAAGACAACCACTGATAGATCCTGGACAGAGGGGATTTAATTTGGAGATAGTGGGAGAAGCAGAGGTAGAGAAGAAAATATGACCATCAGGGAAATAAAGGGGCACTGAAGATAAAAAAAGCAGAAGGAAGAAGAGAGCAAATTAAACTAAGGACCCTTCCAAAGGAATCACTGTCTTGAGCAATCAGTTTAAAATAACATCAGTACAATTTTGTTTAACCTTTAGTTAAAAGTCATTTCCTACCATAGAACCATTTTTTGCTGGTCCCATGGGTTTTCTCTTCAGACAGATTTAATGGAATTTCTGTAAGAAATGTATGTACAATTTCTAAGGCTAGATTTCAGTGAGAATTAAATGTATGGTGTCCATCAATAATATTTATAGCCATTTTGATCAGACAGATCCCATACATTTGATTCTTTTTGTTTCTTCTTTTTTACCATCATGAATCCCTTAACATAACTGGTTGCTATGGGTAGATGATGACAGTTTTCAAATCTTCACTGAATCATTTATCATTAATCTTCTACCTGTTACAAGAGTTCAAAAAAGTATATAATTTAGTAAATCTCCATTAATTAGTATAACTTTAAGAAAATATGATGATTTAAAATTATACTGTGATAGAAAAATCACCAAGAAAATAGGCTGAGAATTGGCATAATAAATAAGATTTTGTTTAAATAACTGAAAATGACCTAAATGTCATCCATTACATTTTAGCATAGAAATGGCATGTTCACTAATCACCAGTTTGGCTGATTTCCATATCATTGATTATTGATATTTTATAACTAACTAATTGAAATTCCTTAAAATAATGTATGTCTGAATTGGAAAATAGAATCTCTATAAAGACAATTTTATTAATTTTGATATGGTCAGATAATTGTTTTATAAACTGATTCTTAAAGAATCCTCTTGAATAAGAATGAATAAAAATGTTTGTAAATTAGTGCAAATATTTTTGAAATTCTTTTTATTTTCAGTTTTTTTGAGCTATAATTAACATACAGAACTGGTTAAGTTTAAGGTGTATGGAATTATGAGTTGACTTACATATATTGTGAAATGATTACCACAATAAGTTTAGTTGACATCCATCATCTCATATAGATACAAAAAAAAAAAGAAAAAGAAAAAAACATATTTTTTTCCATGTGATGAGAACTCAAGGTTTGCTCTTTTAATTTTCAAATATACCGTACAGGGAGGTTAACTATAGTCATGATGTTATATATTACATCCCTGGTACCTATTCATCTTAAAACTGGAAATCTGTACCTTTTAACCACCTTCATTCAATTTACCCTCCCCACACCCCCCACCTCTGGTAACCACAAATCTGATCTCTTTCTCTATGATATATATTTTTTTTATTTTTTGTTTAGATTCCATGTAGTGTATGAGATCATACAATATTTGTCTTTCTCTTTCTGACTCATTTCACTTAGCATAAACCCCTCAATGTCCATCCATGGTATTGTAAATGGCAGAATTTCCCTTTTTTATGGCTGAATAATATTCCATTGTATACATATACCACAACTTCTTTATCCATTCATCCGTCAATGGACACTCAGGTTGTGAAATTCTTAACAGTGTATAAAACAGTTTTCCTGAGTATTAAAACTGTCTCTTACAATTTAATTATCTAATTAATAATTTATTCAAACTATTTTTCCAAAAAATTAAAGTAAACTTAATATTCTGGTTCAAAATGGTCTACTAAACCCAGATCTGTCTGTATTTTCTTTCTCTCAAAGTCTCCTTGAATTAACAGAAATGATAAATTAAAATGAATGACACCTTGATACTCTGGAAAACAAGAAAAGTGTATCATCAGTGAATCAAAATTTTAAAAAAATTCTGGGAAGATAGCAAACAAATTAAATATAATTGGTAAGGAAAATGAAAGATGAAATTTAACAAAAGTCACTGGAGATCTCCAAGGTGAATCAATAAATATAGAGGGTAAGAATAGGCCAGGGGGCAATCTTGGGTCGTTATTTGGGAATCTACTTTACAAACACCTGGGAAAGTTGAACTCTTCGCTCAAAATAAAGAGAGCTACGGTTTGGCGGCAAAGGGTTTTGCTTTGTGGCCAAAGCCCACGAGCCATGCTCAACATCGGGTGGGCACAAGGGTGATGTTCCTAAGAAAGTTATCTGGTAAAGATGCTGGGGCCTGAGAGACAAGTCGAGCAGACCTGAGCATAGCTCTAGACTGCCATGTGGACACGGAAAAAAAATAGGTTTAAGATGACAGGCAGAAAAGTACCTCCTTTCAGCAGCGGAATATACTAGGCCTGCAGAAGGTGCTGTTCTGTAACCTGCTTTTTTCCCAGGGGTACTTCACAGAGACTGACTGTCAAACACTCCCCTGACTTCCCCTGTTTGTGCAGACCCTTCCGTGAGCCTTCTCACTCAGGGGAGAGGCCTCATGGGGAAACAGTCCCGAGCAAGAGCAAACAGAATACGTGCCAGCCCCCTGTACCACTCAGTATAGTCCAGCATCTATCAGTGTGACCATGCATCCAAGGATCTTGAGAAAGTTGAGGAAAACCAACCATATGAAAGACAAGGTCGAATATGAACAAACAAAACAAATGGATCCATCTTGTCCTTAGGACCAAGGGAAGTGGTATCAAAGACTTCTCAGTAGGGGAGAGATTTGATATTATTTGATGTTTTGGATGATTATATTTACCACATTATGGAAAATTAATTTCAGGAGAGCTAGACTATAAGAAAACACTTAGAAAACTGCTTAAGTGATTCAGGGGAGAAATACTGGTGACTGAAGAGGGTGTGTGCAAGGAAACTCATGAACATAAGAGAAGTTTAAGAGAGAGACTTGGCATTGACTAGAAGTGGCGACAAGAGAGAGTCAGCAGTCAAGGTGACGCCCAGGTTTCTGACTTTCCCTTTCACCTTCCTTGTGTGTATTTTGGAGGTCAGTGAATTCTTCTCTGACTTCCTGGGCCAAGTTATTTAGTAAGAGACATAATGGAGCCTACCTTGTCCAATTTGTCTTCTGCTAAAGTTGTGAACAATGCACTGATTCAAAAGTGACCTTAGGTCTCCTAATTCCCCAAGGATCTGGTTTTGGCACTCAAGTCACTTTAATGTCTGATAAGTCAGTGTATATTAAGTGTCTGGATATTTTATACAGTTACCAGAGCCCTTCACAGATAAAGAGGATAAGAATGATTTTAAAGTACAATGCTAACATAAATGCAGGAAAAAATTGACTTTGTGATAGAATAATATTGAGAAGGTTTGAGATTGTTAATTATATATGCATATGCTTTTAATATTTATGTATGTATATATCAACATATATTCTCTATATAATGAACATGTATTATAAAGATATGTTTAAAATCTGTACCTAATTGGTGGAAATATATGATGTTTTATATTTTAGGAAGAATAAGATCCATTGTGAAATATTTTAGGATATTATTATTGTAGTGGTAACTAATTCAGATTTTTATCAAATGGAGCTATCAGTTAGGCATCTAATATGACACTGTCATAAGCCCAAGTCTGTCCAAATGTAATCTATGGAAACGAGTCATATGGTGTTTGGTTTTGCACTACACCATTTTTTTGGGTGAAGTAGAAATGTCTGGCTGAATAGATTGCATGGTGGCTTGTATTTGCTAATGCTTCATGGACTGTCCGAACAAATGGACCTCAATGACAACAATATAGAAAGCTTCGCTCTTTCTTGTCTCCGTTTATTTCAATCTGTTTAACGCAGGACCCAATCCTCTGAAATATTTCCTCAATTACATCTTGAAGTTACCAAAGACTGTTTCTTGGGTTCCAAAATAAAACCATGCATTCTAATAAATGCTTTGTATGATATAAAATTAAAACTCTATTTTTAAGTTTAGTTTAGTTTAATTTTAGTTTATCGCCTATGTTCAAATATCTTTGGATTCGTACCTAGAATAAGACTGGTACCCCAAGTATAAAAGAAAAAGGCACAGACCTTAAAAAGGGAGATAAAACTACTTTGTTTCAAGTGTTGAGGGATCCTGAGAATTATATAGAGTTTCACGGCATTCTAAAAGGCAAAGAGCGAGCAGTTGTATAAAGGTATCCTAACAATTACTTTACAAAATCTGAAACTGCATGTTAATTTCAGTTTCAAGAAAGTAGTGACATTTTGACTTCCCTAAATCTTGAACTTTATTTCTACAATAAATGAGTTCTAATATAGAGCTAGACAAAATATTTTAAGGCTGCATTTTTGTCTGTCTCGTAGTATTTGATAATTAAAATAGGTTAAATTTGCATAATGCTCCTAACTTTGTCTAAGCATATTTGCATCTAAAAGTCCATTGTCTCTCCACCAGCACCCTTTTAAGGCACAACTAGAGTCACAACCCCATTTGATTCATGAGAGAACTGATACCCAAAGAGAGAAAGTGATTTTCCCAAGGACACAGGGTTAGTGAGTTCTAGGACTGTGGCTAGAAAACCAGGCTCAAGATTGATAAACTACATCCATTTCAGTTAGAAGTTAACAAAATAAATATTTGAGTTACAAATAAAGGGTAGAAAAGGCCACACAAACGATGTGATTTGAAAATATTGAGGACTTCAATATTTTCTCATCAGCCTTCTACAGAGCCTAAACGCCTCACGGTTCCAGTTAAGACACCGTCCCCAGAAAGTCCCTGGGGACTTTGACTTGAATGCAAACCCCCAGGGGTTCTGATTTACCCCAAATCAGTGTACACAATACCTTCTTTCCTGCCACACTTCTCCCACACCCCAGTGCCTTGCAGCTGTTGAAATGGGAACCACAACGAAGATGAGCGGGACTTTTTTAGAGATTCTATGGTGCAAAAAGTTAAAAATGAAAAAGGTGCCCAAATCATGAGAATTATTGACAAAAAATATCCAGTGGCAAAAGTCAAGACGGGTATGATTGGCCCATGAGTTGGCTGAAAAATAAATCCTTCCATATTATCTAAACGTTTTTTACCTCAGCTTAGTATGTTATATTAGTGTTCTACAAATTCATGATTTATTGGGTAACAAGTATTCTAACCACTGTCAACATTTGGGAGTTTAAGGTATTAACGGTCATTCACACTTTCACGAATTAGTGGGAATTAGTACTCTCAGATTGTTTCCTATTAACAAGCTGAGATCAGCTGTTCTAGGGGAACAACACTTATGACCAGGGGAGGGGCAGTCAGAAGGGGAGCAGGGGACTAAATGTAAAATACAAGTTCAAGATGGGGTTTTGTTTCCTGTGAATTTGGAATCATAGCAACGTTTGTAACATTATGTCTATAGATAATTCTCTGAACAAAATCCCTTGGTAGGACAGATATTTGGATGTTATATAGGATGTGTAATATATTGATATCCTTATTACATTATAATCCATGGCACTTAGAACTTCAGTCTAGAAATCTTGTAACAATAGATGAGAGTGAGCAAAATCTATAGATGGGACACTTTCTGAAAATTCTACATTCTCAGGGGCACTAAATTGTGGGTTCCTGGGGGCTTTGGAGTGGGAATATAATCTAGAAAAATACATTAGAAGATACACTAGAATAATACAAAGAGACGCAGAGGGCAATAGAGCAAAAATATACTCTTTCCGCCATGTATATAGGCCATCCTTGACAAAGAATAATTTTCATGACAAAACAGACGTAAGAGATCTCAGGCGCTATCCCTAACCTCCATTTTCAATTTCGATTTCACAAAGAAATTCAGGTCGCATGCCCAAATGAAAGTGCCATCTTTAATTCAAGGCAACACGTGAACAAAGTGAGAAACCTCACAAACGTCATCACGCTATAAAAGAGTGGAACACAACTGTGCCAGGTTCATTTTGAGATTCTCCGTGTGTGTGTATGTGCGTGTGTGTGTGTGTGTGTGTGTGTGTGTGTGTGTGTGTGTTGAGACTAGAACAAACCTCGGTTTGTCCAAACACCACATGAAAAGAAAACATTAAAAGGACTCACTTGCATCTTTTAAATAAAATCATATGTCCCACATTCAGGCAATGTTCCTTCATCCATATGAACTTAAATTTCGGTCTGAGTGTGCCCTTTCACCCACTATACACGTAAGTTACCTTATCTTGCTAGTTATGCATTTAAATCTAACTTTAATTATAACCCCAATTTTTTAAATAAGAAGGTTACTTTTCTTTAAGAAAGTACTTGTTTTAGAGACAAATATGTGATTCATACCTCTACTGTTATAGTCCTTTATATAAATATATATATATACACACACACATATACATAGTAAATAGTTTACTGTATTTAAGCAAGCTTGATGGAAAACTTCTTTAACTTTTGGGGGTCATGGCTACAATATATCTAATTATCCTATGAAGAATAGACAAAAGAATAAGTGTATTATTATAAGAATCCTATTTTTAATCCTAAGTAAAATTTCAACTGGATATATATCATTTGGGTACTCCCAAAGGTGGCTATCTAATACAACTTGTTGGCAGATACGTGGTGCCTATAAAATCTAGAAATCCTGAAAACAGCACTTCTCATAATGTTTAATGTGCTATAAATTCATTTTCTTACGGGAATTTTTCTTAGCTTCTCAGCTGCTTGGGTTCAGAGCCTGGGTGTCCAAAATTACAACTGATACTAGAAACACAATGTCAGAGATTCTTTCTCCACTCTGCCTTACTGTTCCATTTAAAAATTGTTGTATTACATTTCTGTTAATAAAAGCCTTTCTAAGGATTCTGTATCACTCTTTTGCAAGGCACATTCACATCCTTCAATGAAAGTTGCTATTATCAGAGCGATGTCCTCTTACTATTTATTTATTACAACAGCCCTCATGACTGCTTACCCAGGCAAGCACTAGAAATATCTAACTCATTACCACTACATAAAATAGCATGGGGTATTTTCAGAATGAAAGAGATCAGAGCATGACAAATTCTAAAGCTGCTCGCATCCCTGTTTCTAAAGAAAAGGATTGCATTCAACAGCACTGTTACCTTTAACTATTGAAGAGGATATATTAGATTCTTAGTGAAAATACTGTCCAGACAAAATCTTGTTGGAAATATCTATTTGCTACCCTTTTTTTCATTTAAGGTCTGAACACCCTTGGACGTTCTCAGGCCAGCTGATGAAAGAAAACCGACCCAGATGGAGTCAGAAACTGAAAATGCCTGTTGACTTATTCAGCTGGAAGTTGATCCTGGTTGCTATTTCAATCTACTGCTTTAAGTGTCAGCAGACATGCTGCATTCTTTATGATAGTTCAGAGGGCAGACCTTTGGGTCAAAATATTCTTTCCCATTCTGTACCTAATGTGGGCTCTACAATGTTTACAAACAGCTGTTACAATAACCCAAAAATCCAAAGAAAAATGTGACACATTCAAGAATCTGACAGTTAAAACCGAGCATTTGTTCAGAGAGCACCTTGTGGTTGGAGGTAATAAGACCCATGATGATAATGGTATTTGTCACATTCAGAGCAGCTGTATTCATGAGAGTGGAAGTGACTACCCTCTTACACACCCAGTTACTACTTTGAACCCAGGTCTATATTTTGGCTGCCTTGGCAACAGCACAGCAATAACAACCGGAGACATAATGGCGATGTCAATCCAAGGACATTTTTGGATAAAGTGGGAGCCCTCACTTTCATTGTAAAAAGACAGAAAGAGAGCACATAAAATAAACTGAGAAGATGATGTGCATAGCACTGCCATACTGAGTATACTGAGCCTCATATACTGAGACTCTAGGATATTTATTGTAATAGTTAAGTTTTTACAAGTCCAACAATTTTCTAAAGGCTGTTCTTTTGTGGAAAAAACATTTCAAGGAAATGGATCTCTGCAAGTAGGGGACTATTATTTGTCTAAACAAACCTGTGAAGGGTAAACTGTTCTTTAATTTTGATGACATTAATCAATGTGGGTTTCCATATAATCCTTATGATGAAAGGACTTATAAAAAACAATGAAAATAGACAAAATTGATTGCTCAGCCTTCCCACTGGTTAATTTGTCTCTTGTGATTGGCCACTAGTATCTCTTCTCTGGATCACATGTAAAATTGCATTTCCCTGTCCTTGTGACATGAAACCCATTTATATCCTCATGCCTTGCTTTGATTAATGAAGTGTGAGGAAAAGTGACGGGTGTCACTTCAAGATGGAACCTTTAAAAGAAAAGTTCAATTTACTGCTGTTCCTTTCTACTGCCAAGGCAACCAGTAACTCTTCAGGTGATGGAAGCATCATCAGCCTGGAGCGAGGAGACGTAGAACAGAATTCCCAGTTGTCCTGTGATGAACATGTATATGAGCAAGAAATACGCTTTCCTTGTGCTGATCTGCTGCAATTTTGAAGCTATCTCAGTATAACCCAGCGTACCCTGATTACACTCACAGTGTGATTTGTAGAAATTCATAGAATATAATTCTTTATTGAAATCTATTTGACGTATAACGTTGTGTACACTTAAGGTTCAATTATAAATAAATAAATACACATGTAAAAAAAAAAAAACACCATCTTTTCCCAGACTCAGAGGCTATCACGAAGATAATGCTTCATTCAACTCTTCACCAGAATAAGATAGACTGTTTCTGTCCCAGCTAGAGATAAATACAGGATCATGAATTTGTGGTCAAACTATGTTCTTCAGACAGAAACTCAACTGCACACTTAGACCAATCCAGATGAACTGTTTTACTGCCTATACTAACCAGATACAATTTCTTTAACTTGTTGTCTTGTAAATCAAATGCAAATTTTATGAAATAATATTCATTGTCAGCCAGACCTCTTTCATTTTTATTTTTATTAGGCTTTTCCTTTCATATACTTTACACTCTATCTTTTTTCCCTACAGCCCCTTTCTCTGTCCTTATGTGATATTCTCCTGTCTGACTGCAAAAGAAAGTGATTATTACTACTTTATATAACGGATTCTGGCAGAGTATTTGTGCTTCTGTTTCTACAGTAATTTAAACTGTTTCTGCTGTAAGTGGAAAGCAAAGTTAGATGTTGGCCTTATGGAATCTTTCCTAAATGATATCAGTTCCATTAGGCCTTTCTAGGCTCCAAAAAATATCTGGACCCTTTGTAAAAGAGGTAAAATAGAACGCATGTCACTTGAAAGCAACCCTACTGTGTTTCTCTGCGTATTTCTAAGATCAGCCCAGAACAACAGCTTGAGTGGTGTTTCTGTGAGCACAGTTAAATTCATAAAAAAGGAGTGTGTGTGTGCACGCAGACATGTTGATGCATTTAAAGTAGAAAAAAAGATACCACAATCAGTTAAAAATGCACATTTATCAATTTTTAAATTATTGCAAATAAAACCATTATATTTATTTATATTCTTTCTCCAGAATTACTACAATAAAATTCTACACTTATGGACTTATTTGGCAGAAGGCTATGATTACTTCCAGAAAAATCTAAATAGAGAGAAAGTGTGTTCTTTATATTACTGATCAGAAGTAAATTCTTTTCCTCAAGCAACAGAAAGGAAATTTTAAAACTTTATGAAGCATTATGCTATGGTGTAATTTTTTCAAAAAGTTTATTTTTCTCATTTGCGGAATATCCATTTTTCTGTAAAGTAGTGGTTTTGCACAAGATTTACTAGTTGTCAGTTCCATCTAGGTTATACGTACCAATATAGAGAGTCTCTAAAAGAAATTTTAAAGATAACAAACATGCATTAGTCCACAGGATCAAAATACTTGTCTATAAATAAACTAATATCTTCCAAAATTAAAGATATGTATTAATTTCAAAATTGCTTATTTGGATGATTTATTTATTACATTTATTCATTTATTACAATGAATGACATAATGTCATCTAAAATAATTTAAATTTACTTTTCACTGTCAAATATTGAGAGTGAAGTTCACCGATCATTTTGTAAAATAATAAAAATTCCCCCTTTACCAAAATCTGTATATTAATAAAATTTATTCGAGTGTGACAACACCACAACTCTAACTATTTGAATGGATCTCATTCCATTTTCATATTGTCCTCGCTGTGAATCCATGGATTGGGATTGGATATACATGAATTAAGGGGAATTTGTTAATGAAATAATAATTTTGATACCTTTTTTAGTAGAACTCATGATAGTTATGGCTCTTTATAGGGGATTTTTAAAAGAAAACTCCCCTACCAGAGTTACCCACATACATCTTTTAAATATGAAAATCCATTTTGCATTAATCATAGTCTTTATTAAGAAGACAGTTGACTTCAATACTAAAAATATCCCAAAGAATTTCCTATTGTTCCACAAAATTCCTGAGCAAATATTTTTCATGATTAAACTGATCATTTGCCTTTAGATAGTCCAGGTAGAGGTAGGCAGAGGTGGGGGACTTTACATTTTCTGAACACCCACTATGGGCCCAAACCTCTTTTGGGCACTTTACATATATTATCATGTTTAGTATTCATAATCAACCCATGATGAAGCAATTATTATTCCCTGATTACAGAGGAGGAGGCTGAGGCCCAGGGAGGTGGGTAATTTGATAAGGGCCGTATACCTGGTAAGAAATGGAGAGAGAATTTATAATTTAGGTCTTTTGATTTTAATGTCTATATTATTCCTTTATGCTATGTAGCTTCCCAGAAAGTGCAATTGCTGCTTTATTAATTTAGAGCCTATTTTCAAATGGATTGTCTCCACGTAGTTGGTCAATTATTTTCCTCCTATGAAATTCACTTAAAATTTACAGATGTATGGTTCCAATTCTTCATTTATTGATATTTATCGAGAATTTGACACAGCCAACTGAAAAAAACTACTGAAGAAAACTTCAATAATTGGGTCCAAAAATGTGCAAGAAATGCCTTACACTTGTAGCTTAAGCCATGTAAAGGGAGAGTCAGATAGACCCTCAGAGCCAGATATTTCCACTCCCTGGTATCTCTTCCCAACCTCTTTTCTTCCATTTTCCTTTTTTTTAAATGGCTTGGTATATTAAAGATAAGGCAGTTCCTTGATCTCTACCCATTTATCCAGGTTTTGGAAAACTCTGAGTTAAAACTATAATATGCTCTCTTCCTGTCAGCCTAAATGAAACCGTAAATATATGGGCATTTTATCTACTATCTATACAGAGTTCGGCTGCTTTGATCCTGCCTCCTTCCCAAATCAGATCCGGGACATGTCTCTAATTCTAGCTGTGTTTCTTAGAGGGTGCTGTGCTTTTTCTTTTCAAACACATGAAATCTTTTGGTATTTTTCCACTCATGTTTTTAATTCTGGCATTCACATTTTCTAAATTTTAAAGTAAGACCTTTCTACCACACTTTGTTCCTCTTTTAAGATTTGTCGCAAAATTCTAATTAACAGATTGAACAACAAAAGAACCCACTGAACACCCACTAGATTTTTTTGAAGGGGGAAAACATTCTATAAAAAAACACTGAACATTGCAAGACACACACTGATGAACACCTACTGCTTAATGAAATTCATCACCACCTAAATTCAGTTCCTTCTTTCCCACCTCATCGCCTCTACCCGCTCCACACGCACACAAAAGCCCTCACAAGACCAGTTCTCATAGCATATCACTATAATATACATTTTAAAGGAGGGTTTGTAAAACTGGAAATCTTGGTTTGTGTTTTAAATAGACGAGACGATAATTTCTCTGAGGTCTGACTTCCATTTTGATGCATCAACCAGACAACTTGCCCTGTTTGTGCCATCATAATTTAAGAACCATTTAAACAATTATTTTTTTTCTTTCTAGAAATTATAAAAATACAATTTGCTAAATTTTTTATTGTAGACTTTTTAAAGAAACAGATTCTTTTCAGCAAATTAACTAGTAATAACTGGAGTTAAACCAAAAGCACGCTAAGGAAAGATTTATGGTCTATAGATAATAGCAATGTTGAGTGAAGTGTTTTCTTTTAACATGAAGTATATGACAGGTAGTGTTCAGCCATTTTGCAACTTAAATTCTAGACGATATCACTGTGGGCTATACTTAGTATAGGTGTAAGCATATCTAGTATAGATGTAAGAATGAAGAAACACTTGCTTATACATAATTTCTTAAATTTCAGGAAAAAAATGCCTAACAATTTTTACATAAGCAAGGTTTAGTGTATAAAGAGGATAGGAATATCTTATCTTCTATTCAGTTAACAGGTTTTAGCAGTTTGCTGAATACTTATGAGTAGCTCAGAAATTCATATAAGTTCATGTAATTCACACAGCATCTGTTGTGAAAAAATAAAGTGATAATTTACATCGAATTAAAATATTTTTCATTAGATAAAATGCTTTAATAAACCAACAAACTTATATAAGAAAATAGTATTCATTGGGAATAAAACAAGTCAATTATCTATAGGGCATGCAAAAAATTCAAAGCTTGGTCAACTAGAAAAGGAATAAAAGTCAAAGTCTTTCACGTAAAATTTTAATCCATTGAATATTTTTTTAAAGTATATGTCCTTTATGTCTTACAATTTATGTAAGTTATTTGAAAGCATATCTGCTCATTGAGTGCATTCCTATCAAACTGCGAAAAATACATATCTACCAACCCCCTCGTGTCTACTACAGAAATGGAAATTTCAGGAGTGCTTCTTACACATGATCACCTTTCTGTCTTTTAAATGTTTGCCAATTACACTACATGGGAATATATGGAATCATGGCTTAAAAGAGGGTTAAGGCTGTTTTTTATTAATTCCTTTTTTCTGATACAAGGATTCTTCACCTTTAAAAATAAGCTTATATCCAAACTGGCAAGCAATTATGCAAATGCATTTTGTTAAGGCAGATTCCAATGGTAAAACATAAAATAAACTCAAGAAAAAAGGGGGAGTCGAGTAAAGAGAAAGTTGGTGGGTCTTGCTATTTTTTTGTACTTTAAATATTTTTAGGCCTCTTTACCACTGCTGTTGGGTCATTTCTCTTAGCTATACTGAAGAGCCTTTGTCAGTCTGGAGGAGGCAGCCATGTGTCCATGAATGCTTATTTAGTACGACGAGGACAGATGGCCTGGAATTGCTGAAGAAGACCTTAAGATATATTTAAAAGAGGAAAGGGAAAGAAACAATAAGGGAGGAAATAAATTAGAGAAGAGGCAAATGTGTGGCCAGGAAAAGTACGTGCACAGACACACACACACACGCACAGGCACACGCGCACACACACGCATGCACACACACATGCACACGCACACACACACACACATAGGCACGTGCACACACACACACAAATGAAGACAAACTATAAAGTGTTAAGTAGGACCTGATTTTTATAGACTTGCTTTTTCTTTAGAAATTAATTTTCACTATTGTTGATTTGTTGTCTTTTTAGCAGACCCTGACAATCACAGTCACTCGTGATCTGAGCTTAATCTGTCTTGGTTGATATGGAATACACCTTTTGCTTCTTATAGCATCAAAACTGAAATATGAATTTTCATTCTTAAAAGTTCAAGGGACTTACCTAAATCAAACTGAATTAAATTGAAATCTCTGACATCCTAAGAGTCAATGCTTTAACACAATTTGTTTTAGAGTCTATCATAATTAATTTATCTTGCTTAGCATTTTACTTCATTTTTTTTCTGTTATTTTAAGAAAGCATACTGTTGCTCAATCAAAACCTCATGAAGAGATGTTTCATGTGTATTGGGGATGGGAGAGGAAGTGAGGGTAGAGAATGGATAAGCATGGGGCTATCAGTGGATAACACCGTGTTTTCAAATATAAAGACTACATGACATGTTGCAAGATGACAAAAAGTGACTTTAGTGGATTTTTTATTATGTATTTTTTCTTTCCAAGTTATCAAATTAACGTTTCCCATTTTCTTCAGATTTATTCTATTTCAACCATCCTCTGACTATGCCAGGTAACAGAGGACTGTTGCTTCAATTGCCAGGTTTTCTATTGCTCATAAAACAAATATTAGATTCCAAATTTCTTCTTATTGCCTTCTGAGTTGTCATGGTTATCAAATGACACCTTCTCTAAATTCTATCTCATTTTAACTCTTTTCCATGCTTTGTATAAACAGGCTGCTTGAAAATCAAGAGAAAAAAAAAATCAAGTTTGGGTACTATAAGAAGCGAGAAACACAAGAAGGAAAAAAATATTTTGTTAACCACAAATTGAAATTGGAAAGATTTTGTCCCGAAGCATTAAATGTCATTAAATTTAAGAAGTATAAAAAATACCTGCTTTTTATAATGGTTCTCTGAACAAGCTGTTGGTAACTTGCAGCCTGCTAAGTGTGTGACTCTTGCATTGTGGCTAGAGCTCTTCTGCAACAACCTCCACCCCCACCCTGGCCCCCCCAACCACCACCACCAATGAAACAGGGAGCAAGGATGCTGGATCATTCTAAAGTAAATATAAGGGATATTTTTTTGGATACAACCACCTTTAAAAATAGAAAGGCAAGAAGATTCATAAACAGAGCCTTTGAAAATGTACAATACTTTTGTCTTACAAAAACATCTGTTGCTCAGATGAGTATTTAGAACACTGAGTGCTTCATATTACCCCTCAGAAGGTGTGTTGGGTGGTGGCTCTCTGTGGACTTGGCCCCAGGGGAGGTCAGCCTGACTCCCTGGCCTGTTGGCTCAGCAATTTCCCAGTGGTCAGCCCGTCTTGCCATAATCACATGCTGGCGCCCCAAGCCTGTTTCTTAACTGTACTCTGTACCTTCTAATGAAAGCATCCCGAAATAGCCCCAACCGCCCAAATTCTGAGGCAGCCATGACCTCAGACTGGACTGCTGGACACACTGCCTCTGCTCAGACAGAGTGGCTGATAAAAATCTCCCTGCCATGATGAGCAAAGCTCTCCTCCTCTCTCTGCTAGTTTTTGTCACTTCCTAGTTTATAACTACTTGCATGAATTCCAGAATCTTTGACACGCCGCTGATTAGGAAGCTCTAACCCAACATACACCACAATTTCATACAACTTGGAATCTTTACAACAAAGAAAAGAAAAAGTAGGATAAAAAGCAATTGTGAATAACTTTTTGTGCTTAAAGCAACAAATACAACAGTAATAGCAACAAAAAGTAAAGTGTGAGAATCAAAAGAGGTAATTCATTTGAAAGCTATTTGAAAATGTAGTTTACCTCATACACAAATGGGAAATAATATTAGGATGATTCTTTTCTTAGGGAGAATTTCCAATATTAATTAATTTATGGAAGAGCTACGCTAAATTGACGGTGGGTGAACATGTGCTATTGGACTTTACTAGAACCTTTTAGGTAAGCTTGCAGAAGCATGGAGCATAATAAAACAAAATGGGGAGGTACCACTTTTCACAAAGAGTCCAACTGGAATAGTAGGCAAATAAAAGGGAGCTGTATTTAAATTCAACAGGTGTTCCTCTGGGCACTTCATCTTGTCAAGCCTTTGTGTGATCAAATAAGGTAACTTAGTGTCTTGTCCAATGTGGCTTAAACAGAAAAAAAATATATTTTAACAACCTATTAAGGAAATAAGCAAAAATAAAGCTTAGATAAAAACCAGAGAGATCCCTATTGTTATTTTGCCATGTTTTATATGCATTTTGAAAGCTTTGAAGCCTTTTCAAAATAATGCCCATAGATATACAGCACAGTTCACACAACTTGATTCTTAAAAGTGCCTTTTGTACTTTGATAATATCAGCTAAAGCACATGTTTGAACTAGCCTTCTAGTATTAATGCTTTTATTTTCTTCAGGAAAAGAAATTTACTTGGAAAAAAAGGGTAACACAAGACATACTGACACAGTTTTGTTAAAAATACAAAGCATTATCGTTTATATGATGGTGACTTTCTCCCTGCAAGTAAGCTTTGTAAACGTGATTGAATGAGAAGGAAAAAAAAATTGTTATTATCTCAGGTCTCAGAAAGCTTTATTCTTTAAGCTACACTGGCTCCTAGGTATAGCAGAATTAACACCAGTCAGGATGCTGTACAGCAAGTAACTAACAAGGCACTATTAGGGATTCCTCGCATGCATTTAAGTACAGGTTGGCAAAGATAATTCCTCTGTTACTTACTTAAAAATATAGTACTAAAGGCCCAAATTCTGATTTAGTGTTTCTATAACTAACCCATTTCGATATAAGATTTACAGATTTCAAATCCATGCACCTCACTTTGCAGAGTCAATAATGTTTTCTAAATGTATGCAAACATTTTATGTAGAGTATACAAATATATGTATATATACAGATTTTATATTATATATATCTCATTGTATATGTCTGTATATATGTATAATAATTATAGTCCACCACTTACAACCAGAGAAAAAGCACAAATTCACTGTAACCCCGGAACTCCCTGGGTTTTTGGCTACTGTCTTCTTGTTTTTCTTTCTCCAGTGGGCGAGATGGGTGGGGCAAACCTGCTAGTCACAAGCAAGGTTGAAAACAAGTGAAAGTCAATTTACCTTGCTAATTTTTCATATGCTTCTTTCTTTAACTGCAGAACTCTCTTTTTTTCTTTTTCTTTTCAGAATCACTTAAATTTTTTTTTTTTTTGGCAATCTATTTTTTCCCCTAGAAAGTAACCCCTTGTGTCCTACCTTAGGCTCCTCATTGAATGATCTCTTTTTCTTCTAATTATATTTCTTCACCTTGGGAGGGACTTACACTGCTTCAGGATAAGCAACCCAGAAGAGCCTAAGGTCAGGAGTGCCCTAGAATCTAACTCCAGAAATTACAGTCTCGGAACAAGAGCAAGAGAGAGAGAGAAGAGGCAGAATAGGGAATTTGTAATGATATTGAGGATCATTCTGAGGAATAATTAACTGAACAGCATCCTATGGTACATCACTTGCTTGAAATCTCAGAGGACAGACTAAAGAATTTAGGAAGCTGATCTGAACCTGCTTTCTGAAGCCATGGGGTTAACCAATTAGTTGTACCAATGGTTAAGCCTGAGAGTTTTATTTCCTAAGTATTTACTGCTCTGGTGTTCAAACAAGTAGACTTTCATTCACGAACCAGCAGAACACGGAGTGTCCGAGGCATCTTACGTAGTAAAGACACTCCAATTCAAACCATCTGAAGAAGAAGAAAGACATAATTTGACAGCGGGCTTTTATTTCTGTTTAAAATGGGGTTCAAGGAAAGAGCTAATGGGGTCAGCAAAAGAGAAGATTTCTGAGATAATTCTTGAAATAAAAGAGACTTCTATTTTGGGAGGAGTATGGGAACATTTGTGAAATATGAGCTCTTCAGGTAGAGGAATTGTAGGTAGAAAAGAGAGAAGCATCAGCAGAGCTTTTAAACCAAATCTTCAGCTGGGCTTTTGTGTAACACATATGCAAATATGTGCACTGCTTCATTTGAATATTTATTTACTGCATTTGTGAAGGAAATTGGGGGATTACAGCCTCTTCCCAGCTGTGTTTTAGTTAATGACTGGTCAGCCTATTAGCCTGCTCCACTAAACGAATTCTCTACACAAGCAACACCTTTTTTTTCTCCTGACTAGAAATTCTTCACGTAAACAGTGGAGGAGAGAGCAAACCAGATCCAGGGAGTTTTGTACCCAAACTGAAAATATTCCCCCAGAATCATTAAGAAATAAGCAAGAAAGTTGTTTCATGATCGTGACTTTTGCATTTCTATAACAAAATATAAATTTGCTATCAAATGTTGGGCGGCAGGGAGAGGAGGGTAGCTAATCAAAATTTCTCTTTACTGAGAACCAACTCAGGTTGCTGTTCTAAGTGGTCTTTCCCTTCCTTCCCCGGTTCTTGCTCACTTATTGTCCCCATGAGCATAAACACACACATCAATGACAGTGTCATGAATTACTTGGGCAATTATTAATATTTGACAAATATTCATATTTTGACAAATATTCATGGAATGCAAATTTCACAATTCCCTCCTATCTTCTTACTGCCAAAAAAACCACAGAAGGAGAAAGAGTAAATAACATTTCTCTAACAACCAAACTCCATGTACTGCCATTGCTCAAACCAACTTGTTTAGAGGCATCAGTGCTGCTTACAAGATTTAAGACTTGTGTCATGACAAGCTCATTTCTAAGGATTAATAGAGAGCAAATCTTTAGGTCAAAAAGCTCTACTATAATAACATATGTCTAGCAGTCCATCATTTATTGATCGTTATTAAGAAAAGTAGCATCACTTTTCTGATAAGTTTACATGACTGAATCAATAGGAGAAAATTTATCTTATTCCCAACATGTCTGTCTTCTTTATATCCTCTCAAATGTTATTTAATGTGGGTCCATTCTTCTGGGTAAGACTATGCACTAATTCTACCGCAGTCAGAATTAAAACACGGAAATGAATGAACCAAATTCTTACCACCAAAATTCTGGATTTTTCTGTCTGGGTCTAAAAATAACCTGGACTTTGATTTGTTTTATTAATGAGGTGATCTTTATAGAACAAACATAAACTACTTATTTATCAAAAGTATGAATACTTAAGAGGATTTATGTCAACAACTTGTTTGTGCTTGTTTATGTATGAAGTATTACTGCAAAAAAAAGAAACAACAACAGAGAACTTGAGAGCAACTTGAACATGAGGAGCTGTTCCTGGAGCAAAATGATCATTTCTCACGGTTGGAAGAATTGAGTATCTTACATTTACATGAGACTGACAACTCAAATATTTACAGAACAAAAACAAATGATAAAGGAAGAGAGGCTGTCAGGCCTCAAGATGAACAGAGAAGTAATAACTATGCCAATGAAAGAAAATTACAATAATAAATATTCTACCTAAGAAACCTAATCTAGCTACTTCATTGCTAAGATCACGTTATTCTGCCCATGATACTTAAAACCATTCAAAACAGCAGACAGGAGTTTCAGGTATACATTTCAGGCCATCCTCCTACCTCAGAAGCGAATGGTGTGCACATCTCAATGGCATTATTTTCCCCCCCTTCATACATGAGTTTCTAAACCATCTCCTAAGCTCGCCAGGCATATTTCTTGTTCCTTCTGTGGGGCAGAGGCAGACAGATTGCTGGATCAGATAGTGCAATACGCTGTATACTGCATTTGAAATGTGCCTTTTTTTAAAGCAGCAGATTTATTGATTTTCTTAAGTAGAAAATATGCACCCGGACATTAGACAAACACAGACTAAACACAGACTGAGGAAAAGCTGATAATTTGATTAAACTGACTGAGCTTTTGTTGTCTGTGTTTGGGGAATTTCCAATAATGCACAAGTGCCAAGCACCCCTCTTCTTCTGAATTTAACAAATGCAATCCCTAAGTACAATGAATTTTACGATTATACTGTATTCGGAGAATTGTTTTTCTTTAGAAAAATATTTTGATGGACCTGTCTATTGCTTAGATTGAAAGGAAGGTGGGGTAAAAATCTTGCCTTGCCAGAGATATAGGACTTTACTCAGAAAGGGGTAAGGATTAGCTAGGCAAAAAGCATATGGTCTAAGGAAGTATTTTATATTTATCTATCTATATCTATCTATGTATCTATATATCTATCTATGATCAAGATTACTGGGCTATTCTTGATTAGATATAATTTGCTCCATTTGGAGGGCAAATTCAGCTAAATATTCGAGGTTTATAACGCTTCTCAATGTAGTATCATTTCACATGTCTTAGCAGTTTGATTGTCTTGAGATGTCAAAAAGCTCTGGTGATTTAATTTACCCTTGCGGATGCCTGCCATGAAATTAGTGGCAGCAGGTGTGTGTGTGCGGGTGTGGAGCGACAGGGATGAAGGAGTAATAGCAGAAACAATGTGAAGATTACTGAGTTTTATGAATTAGTTGAATGAGACCTTGTGACCTTTTATTGTAAACATCTGTGAACTATCCTTGTATCTTTCTTTCTCGTTTATACCATGATATTGAGAACAAAATCTAATTCCCTAATATTCTGCAAGGACCGTGCTATAAAGTAACCATTCCTAGCTGCTTAACTGTAAAGACTTTCACCTTTATTGTTTTTTAGACCTACATTTACTAGGATTTTAGTCATTCTTTTCTCATATTGCTCTGGATCTTCTATTAACCATTCTTTCAAAATGATATTTTTTTCCTTCTTTTCCACTCAATCCTCAGGCTTTTTAAGTCTTTTCTGTGTATGTGTGTGAGGAAGATCAGCCCTGAGCTAACATCCATGCCAATTCTCCTCTTTTTGCTGAGGAAGACTGGCCCTGGGCTAACATCCGTGCCCATCTTCCTCCACTTTATGTGGGACACTGCCACAGCATGGCCTGACAAGCGGTGCATCCGTGCGCGCCCGTGATCCTAACCCGGGCCGCCAGCAGCGGAGCGCGCGTACTTAACCGCTACACCATGGGGCCGGCCCCTTTTGAGTCTTATAATGACAATTCCTCTCTTCTAATTTTTGCCCACTCCAGTTCGTACTGGATAGCTCTTCCAGAACTCTCCATTCCAGCTAATTTGGCTAGTAAGATATTTGATTACAACTTTTCACAAATTTCTTGTGCTTATAGTTGAAATTGTGGATTCTTTTCCTTAGCTTATACAATATATATTTTTTTCTAAGCAGAGACTTAGACCCTAAATAGGTAATCATAACAGTGACCAGCTGGAGTCATAACCCAAAGGGTCACCAATTGCTTAACAACTGCTGATCGCTGATCACGGATCGGACAACTGAAGTACTGGCAAGACCATCTCAATTTTGTTTTTAGTTACTTCTTGAAATGAATTTCAATTATAGAGTCTACTGTTCTTTTAAAATATCCTTTGACTCAAGGATATTTATAGACAAATTAAGGTAACACTGAAGTTTAAAATCACTTTGCCTTCCTTGTATTAAAATAGGAATTTATTTAATAATTGATCTCAGCTGGCCTGAGGATGTTTAAACAGAGCCACATAGGAGACAGATTTAAAGACAATTTAAATCCATCCTTTTTCTGATTTGCCTCTCTGCCTTTTCAAGTGTATGACAAAGATAATTTCCACTAACTCTTTTTCACCCTGCATGAACTCATTAGAGAAAATGATATATAAGGAAAAATTAGTTGCCAATTTTTAAAGGACATTTTATAGTTGTGTGAGCCTTATCCCAATAACTTCCAACAGCAATTCAAATATTTTTCATCTCATTCCATCATTTATAATTTTAGCATTTAAAATTTTTGTATATGTAATATATATACATTCTTTGCAGGGTTCTCAGAACTAAATCATATGTAACCAAATTATGGCCCATTTTAATTTGACATACATTTTCCTGCTCTTTCAATCTGCTCTTTAGAAAAGGATCTGGCATGGGGGGAAGTAGTTCTCACTAACCGTATTAAATATGACATTCAGGTGCTTAATATAAGGTGAGGATTTTCTTTTGAGAGGTCAGACTGTGAGGTCAAATGACTAGAAGTCAGGAACCTACCTTCACCTTGCAAATTCAACTTTGGGCAAATTATTTACCTTTTCTCAAGCTCTGTTTCCTCATCTGCAAAATCACAAACTTAGAATAAAGGTCTCTTCCAACTTAAGGATCTAAAGTCATATATTTTAGTTCTATGGATTTTTATTTTCTCTTTGTGAAAACTGATTTTGGCAATGATGAGGATCTTTATACTCAATGATCAGGGCTTCACTACCTTCTCAGATGTCTGGGTATTGACTCAAACTCTTACGACTCACACTCCATGAAACCTAATTCAAATTAAGAAGCTGTGCTGTGGGTGGTGTAGGTGAGCGCTCTAGCAGCACACAGGAAGTTTCACCGGAAGGTATCAACTGAAAGGAAACGCACATGGAAATATTCTGTCACCCTACTGCAACCTCCTGCGACGCCTTTCATGGGATCTCCCAAGCATGGCCACCCACAGCTGCCGTCACATCATCCAGCTTCTCTTCTCTCTTTTAAAAAATTACTAAAGATAGACGTTTATGATGTGTGTCTTGCTGATGATGTCTCTCCCGAGTACCTTCAAATAACTGGCTTTTCCTACAAAGTTTTAATGTACTTTTTTAACCCAAAGCTTTCTATATAGTTCTTCCTTCATAGTGCTTGAAATTTCTTGGACTATGGTGGAATTGAGGGAAAAGACAGACTTTGTAATCTCTATTAAAGAAATTTGCTTTGATAGTAACAATGTTATTTCCCAACTCTAAATAGGAAATAAAAACATTGCCTTACATATAGCTTATTAAATTATTTTAAAAAGTAGTAGAAAGCTTTTACTGCCTTTATTAATTGTTATTCTTTTAAAATAATCTTATCTCTTGCCAAAAATAATTATTCAATATAGGCTTTTTAATTTCTATTGTTTTCATGGAGTGAACTATACATTACAGATATATTATGACATTCGTTAACTGGATTATGATTCCATTACAGATTAAATATGACCAAACTTTAGCCATATTCTCTTCTTTTTAAAAAAGCTATTTTGCCATTTTTCTATTTAAAATTTCATTTCTTCTATTGCAGACATGTACAGTCATGCAAACAGAATTTACCCATTTTACACGCAGACATGGAGGTTTTTAGAAAACAGAAGAATGCAGCTGCCCACATCATGTCCTACTACCAACAAAGTGTATTCAGAAAACTAAAGGCTGCTTCATCTAACCATTAATGGTGTTATATTATTTTAAATAGTCAATCGCCTAAGAAATAACACTTAGTAATAAAAGTTCAGAATTTTTTTAGTAGCAATTTAATTATTTTATATTTATTCAAAAGATATTTATCAAGATTTAACCTACATTATTTGAACGGATATTTATGGAGCCAGGCAATTTCAGTTGAGAGTGGAGAAGGAGGAAGATATAAATAAGCTCTGGTTCTGGACACAAAGATATTCCTAATATATTAGAGGAGATAAGGAGGGAGTATAAATATAAATAACTACAGCACAAGGTTGAATATGGTAAAGAATTTAAGTTTAAAAACGTGCATGTGTGTGTAACTATGAAAGTTTTGGCAGGTAGAGACAAGGAAGATTTCAAATGAGGTTGACATCTGAGTTGCCCTTTGAAGGAAAGAACATTTCAAGAAATGGGAAAAGTGGGCAAACTTCTTGACCACATGAAGGTAGCAGCATCACCAAGATGCAATTAACCGAATTTGTTCAAGAATGGTAAGTACAATCTAGCTGTAACAGTGCAGGGTGATTGAAGGAGACTTTTAAGTGGTGCATCATAAAAATTAGGTACAATCTGATTTTTTTTATTGAGGTCATATCAGCTTATAACATTGAGTAAATTTCAGGTGTACATTATTATATTTCAGTTTCTGTGTAGACTGCATCATGTTTACCACCAATAGTCTAGTTTTTATCCATCACCATATATATATGTGCCCCTTTACCCCTTTTGCTGTCCCCCAACCTCCTTCCCCTCTGGTAACCACCAATCTGTCTTCCTTATCTATGTGTTTGTTTATCTTCCCACATATGAGTGAAATCATACGGTGTTTGTATTTCTCTGTCTGGCTTGTTTTGCTTAGCATAATACCCTCAAGGTCCATCCATGTTGTTGCAAATGGCACAATTTTGTCTTTCTTATGTCTGAGTAGTATTCCATTGTATGTATATATCAAACCTTGTTTATCCATTAATCCGTTGATGGGCACTTGTGTTGCTTCCATGGCTATTGTGAATAAAGCTGTGATGAACATAGGGATGTATAAATCTCTTTAAATTGTTGATTTCATGTTCTTTGGATAAATACCCAGTAGTGGGATAGCTGGATCATATGGTATTTCTATTTTTAATTTTTTGAGAAATCTCCATACTGTTTTCCATATTGGCTGTACCAGTTTGCATTTCCACCAGCAGTGTATGAGGGTTCTCTTTTCTCCACATCCTCTGCAACACTTGTTATGTCTTGTCTTGTTAATTATAGCCATTCTGATGGGTGTGAGCTGATATCTCATTGTTGTTTTGATTTGCTTTTCCCTAATAATTAGTGATGCTGAACATCTTTTCAGGTACCTGTTGGCCATCTGTATCTTCTGTGGAAAAATGTTTGTTCATATCCTCTGCCCGTTTTTTGGTCAGGTTGTTCATTTTTTTTTTATTGTTGAGTTGTATGAGTTCTTTATATATTTGGAAATTAACCCCTGGTACAACATGATTTGTGAAGGCCTTGAAAGCCAAAGTAAAGTCTTAGGGTTTGTTTGATAGGCAGTGAGGACGCCCTGAAGGGGAACAAGACATGAGAAAAGGAGTGGCTTACAAAGAACTTGGAGACAGGAATGAACAGGCAAGATAGGATGATCAGAAGTAGAGGCATCATTTAGGGAGGGAATACATAATTTAGGCAGAGTAAAATAAGAGTCTGAACAAAATAATGACAACAGAAATGAAATGGAGTGCTGGGTGCAAGAGAAATTCCAGGAGAAGCAGTGATCAGGATGACCATTAAATATATGTGAATGTGGGAGGACGCACGGACGTCAAGTAGATTTGAGCTTGGATTACCGGCAGAGAGATAAATCTACTAACGTAAAACATGGGGATGGTTAGAAAAGAAGACAAATATGGTGAAGTCAACTCCACATGTGAAGTATTCAGGAGACATCCAAATGGCAACTGGACAAGTGAGCCGCCTGCAACAGTGTGATTGTGATACAGGGAATTAGTGGGAGTCTGAGTTTTTCCATACTGGAAGAAGTAGTTTAAAGCATTAAATGAAATGAAGTGGCCAGATCATGAATCAGCTAAGAAGGCTGTCAGAGGATTGTCTTAATTAGTTAAGTGTTCTGTCACCAATCAAAACTTCACGTCCCCCTCTTCCCTGCCCTGTCCCCCTTCCTCATGCCTGACCCTCTGGGAGCCCCTTCCCCAGGCCTGACCCTCTTCCAGGCTTGGGCTCCCGAGGATGCCCTGAGTCTAATGGTCTGGAGTTGCACAATTAGAGTAAGGAAAAAGAGTCAGGTGTCATGTTCACAAAGATGAAAGTAAAACTTCTAAAAGTGGATGTTATCACTAGAACCAGAGGGAGCAGGGAGGAGAGGGGAGAGGTCTTAGGGGAATGCCTAGATCTAGGTTTGTAGAAGGAGCAGGAGAAACTAGGGAGGGCATGGTGAGAGGCATGGAGGAGAATCTGGGGAGAAAGTGTCAGAAAAGCTGAGTTTTTTGGAGAGTGGAATGAAGTGATCAAGAAATCCAAAATGCTTCTGTGAGATTTACGCAGAGAATTCTGAGAAAAAGCAACCAGAGAGGAGATGTTATAATAAGAGGTTTAAATCAAAGGCAATATTTTCAGTTACTAAAGGGAGACTCAGAGACTATATTGATGGAGGCTGAGTAGGATAAGGTGAACATGAGGTGGGAAGTGAGGAGTTGGGTGGATAGGATAAAGCCGGCTAAAGAAAGATTAAAAAAAGAAACAGTGGAGAGAAAAGGTCAGAATTTGTGTCAGACTGGTAATTGTGTGTAACTCGCAATTGGAGAAGTAGTCTGGAGGGAGTTCTAGCGAAAAAGAGGGAATTTGATTAAAATAATATATAGAGCTAATCAAACTCAAAGTTGCAGTTGTAATGTGAAAATGTCTTACAACGTGTAATCTTGGTGATCAAAGTTTATTGGTTCTATTGAAAACCTTATAATTAGACTGATGAAATCAGGTCTCAGATTTTGATAAAACAGTCTGCTATAGATTGAATCATGTCCCCCTTAAATTTGTGTTTTGAAACTCTAACTCCTAACGTGATAGTATTTGGAGATGCGGCCTTTGAGAGGTAATTAGATTTAGATGAGGTCATGAGGGTAGGCCCTTGTGGTGGGATTAGTGCCCTTATGAGAAGAGACACCAGAGAGCTTGCATTTCTCTGTCCCCACCATAGGAAGACACAGTGAGAAGGTGGCCATCTGAAAGTCAGGAAGAGAACTCTCACCAGTACCCGACCATGCTGGCACCCTCAGCTCAGATTTTGAGCCTCCAGAACTGTGAGAAAATGAATCTTTGTTGTTTGAGCCACCCTGTCTATGGTTTTTTGTTATGGTAGCTGAAACCAATTAAGTTTCAGTCATTGATTTTTTCCCCCTAATGTGGGGTATAATGTTTGATGATAGTCTAATTTAAGATTATGAAGATTTAAGATTATGAAATTTAAGATTTTGAAACTTTATAAACAAAACAGAATCCTACTGTTTATTGGGTTTGAATAGAAATGTAGTAATAAAAAAACAGAAAAAATGACAGAAGGAAAAGAATGAGCAAACAAATACAGTCATTTGGAAAATTTTTAAACAACTTGCAGGTGTCTTCAAGTAGAATAGACTAAGAATAATACCAGTGGAGGTCGATTGGTTTTTTACTGTCTTCTGTCCCTAGCACCTTCCTAAGCTATCTCCTTTAATCCTCACAATAACTCTAATAGGTAGGTAAAATACTATTGTTACCTTCTTTTCATAAGGAAAAAAAGGCCCAGGGAGGTAAAATAAAACTTGCCCATTACCCCCACAAACAGTGAAAGAGCTAGGGTCACCCTTCTCCAGCACCCATATGATTTTTAAGATTTACCTCAATAGAAAACTATTTTCCCCCAACTTTCTTACTGCCATATAAAGCTACACCCACATAAAAGATTCCATGTTAGTATTTACTTACTACTTCTAAGTTTCGAAACGGAGGTAGTAAAACAGCAGGGGTAAAGGCTAATATACGGTATATGTGAAATGTCCAGGACTAGTTTTAGATTTTAGACGTTCAAAGTTATGTTCATTGCAGCATTATTCACAATAGTCAACATGGAAACAACTTAAATGTCTTTCAACAGACTAAATGGATAAGGAAAATGTAGTGTACATGTATATGTATATATATATATATATACACACACACAATGGAATATTATTCAGTCTTAAAAAAAGAAGAAAATTCTGTCATTTGCAACAACATGGATGGAGCTGAAGGACATTATGCGAAATGAAATAAGCAAGACACAGAAAGCCAAATCCTGTATGATCTCGCTTACATGTAGAATCTAAAATAGTCGAACTCATAGAAGCAGAGAGTAGCATGGTGATTGCCAAGGGCTAGAGGGAGGGGGAAATGGGATGATGTCGGTGAAAGGTCGTCTTTATGTTATGCAAGTCTCAGTTACACAAGATGTAAAGTTCTGGAGATCTCATGTACAGCATATTAATGATAGTTAACAATACTCTATTTTATACTTGAAACTTGCTAAGAAGATAGATCTTAAATGAAATCTTCTCAGCTATACCCAAACAAGAGATGATGGATATGTTAATTAGCTTGATTATGGTGATCATTTCACAATGTATACCTATATCAAAACATCCAGTTGTACACCCTAATACATACAGTTTTTATATGTCAATGATATCTCAATAAAGCTGCTAAAAAATTGTTTCTGAAATAGCCATTGTCTAAACTCTAGTTACTTTTCTATCCTACACAAACCCACAGCAAAGATCTTGTATCTTGATCAATCCAAGTGAAAATGAGGAACTTTTAACCCTCAGAGTGTCTCTCTTCTTTCTTAATTGCAAGTTTTAAAAAGCTGTCTATCCAAAATTAGTTGTAACTTCCAAACTTGTATTTTTAAAAAAAGAAAAGGAAAGTATAACAATCTCCTAAGAGGAAGCCTGACAGTTTAGATGTGCTGTCATTTCACAGAGCGAGTAACAAGCTCCTACTCCATTTGCCCTGGCAGTTTACACTTGCTGTTTTTATTAATGAGAACTCGCTCCATCCCTCCAGTCTCCTGGCTAATGCTGTGATTGAGAGAGGTGGCCTGTGCCTTATTTAGATCAGCACATTGTGTGGTTATGGGATAGTGACACACTTCCTTGGGGCTCAGAGTGGTGGTGGCAAGTAAAATTTTACTAGGTGGGCTTTGGGGGAATCTGTGGTTTTTCCAGGAGTTGAAGAGCAGCGGAGAGTGACTTGCTTCTGCTGGAGACGTTGGCCAACGGTCCGTTAATAGGAGAGTACGTCCAAGGCAGAGCTGGCCAGCTCTGTCAGAGGCCAGCCCACATTTATGTGGTTTATCAAGATCATCCTTATGAATGTCACTGAGGAAACAGCATTTAACTTCTTAAAATATCTCCTATAAAACTAAAAGGAAATTGCACCAAGTATGGCCTCTGGGAGTGAGGTAGCTAAAGACAGGAAATTTAAATTAAAGCTGCCTCTTCCCCCACCTGATTAGATTCCTTTTTATATTTGGGGGGGGGGTCCTACGGGAATATACGATGAATGCAGAGTAGCAGAGAGATTTCTGAATTTCTCTGTTTTCTATGCAGTCTAATCCAATGCGCCTCAAATTTTCCATTGGTGGTTGGTCTGATGATGCAAGCAGAAGGAACAGGTTGGTGGTTTGAAGAAAAAAGAAGAGGAGGCAACAACTTGCAATTGCTTACAATTTACAGTTGGCCAAGCAGTAAACACAACTTCCTGACTTGCCAGCCTCCTCAATTGGGCCATTTTTATCTCCCTTTCTCCACTAGCTGCTCAAAGCCATATCCCAAAGTGCCCTGACACAAAACCACTGGAGGGTGTGGTCTCTGCTTGCACTGGGCAATGAACAGGGAAGCTATTTATTTCTAGGGCATCTCTGTTCAGTGACTCATGTTTCGACTGGAAAATTGGCCACAGCTTTCTAGCAGCTCTTTCCTGCCAGCTCTCCTGGCATTCTACCCAGGGCTTCCACTGCCCCTCCCCCTTTCTCCATGCCCAGTTGGCTTTTATATTCCTAAAGCCCCCACTTAATAATAGTCATTGTTCCACGTCAACCTTGAGGATCTGGGAGGAAGGACAGTGAAGGGCGTAGCTGTATGCTATAATGAGCGTTTGGCGCTATAGCAGGTGGAAAAGGCTTTGGGGATCTGGGCAGATTAGGAGGAGAGGGGGCTCTAGCAGATGTTGAAGCAAGATGATGTATTGCTGCTCACTCTGGGATTCAGACAATACCAGTGCAAAAGTAGAACAGGCAAAAGGGGGAAAAAATTGATCCCTCTTGATATAAACTGGGCTTGAAACCAGACACACTTGAAAGTGAGCATTTAAGAAAGACAAATGTGTTTCCAGGCCCCGGGTTTTTGCCTGTCCGTGTTTTGTTTTGTTTTTTTGCTAATGGTAGATCAATTGCCAAATTGTTCTTTTAATTGGAATGTTAACTACATCCAGGGCTTGACTTATTTTCCATGAGCAAAAGGTTCTTATTAATCTGACTTCTCTGTAGTAAAAGAGAAATAGAAATGGATGCATCACGAATTTCATTTCAGCATACTTTCAGACCAAGAAGCCATGAAAAAACAAAGGTAAATGGCACTTAATTAATTATTGGTTTTACCTCTTGAAGAAATATATATTTAAAGTTATTCTTTTGCTTTACACTGGGTAATGAAATAACGAAGAAAATGTTGATATAAACAAATGTTCCATTCACTTTACAAAGAAGAATAAGGCTTAATCTTACTAGATTTATGATAACTATTCCCAGTTCTGATTTGTAATATTTATTTCAATGTGTTTTGTGAAATTCTAGAAATAAAGATAAATTACCTAGTGTACTCTATGAGGTGCATAATTATTCACATATATTTGCACATACACACATACGCACACACATATATATATACATACACATATACATACATGTGTATGGAAGGAGAGATGGCATCCAAGGGCTAATCAAATGGAACAAAAAAAATTACAAACCTCAAATGTTGATAACGCTGATGAAGATAGTTATGACCAAGCATATTTTAGGGAATATTATATATGGAGAGTTGGATTGTCAAAAAGTATTGCTAGAAGTTTTAGCCTCTTTGCTTCTCCCCAGCACTTAATACACATATTCTTCTAAATCAATTTGGGTAAAAAGGGGAATAAATCTTGTCTATATTTCACTCTAGACAAGGATGACAGTTAGAAGCTAGAGATTATAACCTCTAACCTGTGTCTACTTGAGTTACAACGTTTATGACTAAATTTGTTTAGGGACCATCTATATGATAGGAAAAAAATGATCCAGCAAATAGAGAAATAATTATGAGAAAACTTGTTATGAGAACCTTGATATGAGAACCTGTATTGGTCAGGATTCTCCAGAGAAACAGAACCAATAGGATATTTATTTATGTATTGTTTATTTATTTATTAATTATAGGCCTTGGCTCCCTGTATTTAGATACCAAGAATTCCCATGATCCGCCCACTGAAAGCTGTAGAACCAGGAAAGCCAGTGGTGTAATTCAGTCTGAGTCAGAAGGCCTGAGAACAAGGGGAGCTGATAGTGTAAGTCTGAGTCCAGAGGTCTAGGAATCAAGGGGCCAATAGTATAAATCCTTGTCTGAGTCTGAAAGCCTGAGAACCAGGAGTGCCAGCATCTGAGGGCAAAAGTTGGCTGTCTTAGCGCAAGCAGAGAGAGTGAATTTGCCCTCCTGCCCCTTTTTGTTCCAGTCACACCCTCACTGGATTGGACGATGTGCACCTGCATTGGTGAAGTCTATGGATTCAATACTAATCTCTTCCAGAGACCCCCTCACAGAAACACCCAGAAATAATGTTTTACCAGCTATCTGGTAGCCTAGTCAAGTTGACTCATAAAATTAACCATCACATACTCCCTAGTAACAGTTAATTAACTAAAAACCTCTTTGAGCTCACAGTGAATTATTTGAGTCTTTAAATTTAAATAGCAGTGGTTAAATCAAGTTGTACTATTTACATTATCATAAGTCTGATTTAAATCAAGTTCTATAGAGTTCGTGTCAGTTTTGCCGTATCTATAAAGCGTTAAAGTCACTACCAGTTAGGTAGTTATTAGGAAGGATAAATAAAACTTTTCATTCTAAAATTGTTAAATCTTCCGTTTTGAGGAGTTGGGGTGGGAAATGGAAGAATTGTTCAGTACTGTGACTATAAGATACAGTAACTTGAGTGACTTAATCATTGACTCATCTTTTTCATTATTAGTTTAAATAACTTTGGATTTTTTGTATTCAAGAATCAGATTTGTGTGATAGTAAGTACTCATTAAGGAATAGTTACGATTATATGGAATATTTCAGAACTTTTATTTTGCTCTTTGGCAGGTAGAATCAGGTAACTCACTAAAACCTGAGCAATAAAACATAAAATCAGTAGTGCTAAGGGGGCCAGCCCGGTGGTGCAAGTGGTTAAGTGCGCGTGCTCCGCTCGGAGGCCCCGGAGTTTGCTGGTTCGGATCCCGGGCGCTTACGGACACACTCCCTGTCAAGCCATGCTGTCCCATATAAAGTGGGGGAAGATGGGCATGAATGTTATCCCAGGGCCAGTCTTCCTCAGCAAAAAAAAAAAAAAAAAAAGGAGGAGGATTGGCAGGTGTTAGCTCAGGGCCAATCTTCCTCACACACACACAAAAAATCAGTAGTGCTAAGATGTGTGAAAGCTGCTGTGTAGCAAAAACCCCCCAATTTTAGTAGCATAAAACAATAGCCATTTTATTATGCTCAAAAAATCTGTGGGTCAAGTCAGGACAGAGTGGAGATGGCTTATCTATTCTCGATTGTGTCTGGGGCCTTAATTGGGAAACTCAAATGGTTGGAGGTGACTAGATTTCCTACAGTGTAAAAGAATCTGGAAGCTGCCTCATTCGTGTATGTTTCCTGAGGATAAGTCCATGTCTGGGCTCAGCTGTGATTATCAACAGAGTACCTCCTGTGGATTCTCCTTGTAGTTGGGGCCTCTTAAAAAATGATGTGTGGAATTCAAAAGAGAGAATCTGGAGAGAAAATCGCTAGAGGGTGAGTGGTCCAAGAGACCAAGGCAGAAGCCGCAAGGCTCCTCTGACCACCCTCAGAAGTCATGCAGCGTCCTTCCTGCGACATTTTATTGGTTTCCAGAGTCTCTAAGGCCAGCCCAGATTCAGGAGGAAGGGAAAAAGACTCCACAACATAACGAGGAGTAGCAAGGTCAGACTGCAGAAGAGCATGTGAGATAGGAGACGACAGTTGCAGCCATCTTTGGAAAATGCAATGCCCAACATGTCTTTCTTACAACGTATCACAACCAGTTCTTGTATTTTTTAAACCATGCTTTACTCTTCACAATTTCTAAAGATAAAAATATGTGCATACAAATATAATAAAATATTATACAAAATCTGTAAATATCTGTAGATTTCTAAAGCACTGCTCTTTGGTTGTGGTATTAAAGCATATTGCCCTGAAATCTGACAAATCAGTTTGAATCTCAGTCTTGTCACTCATTAGATGTGGGCATGGAGTAACTTTCTAAAATCCCTGGAGCCTCAATGTTTTTTTTTCATCTACAAAATGGAGATGAAAATAAGACATGCTTTATTCAAGTACTAGGGTTAAGTGATAAGCTACAATTAAACCACCCAACTGTCAGGCTATCAAAAGAGGTTTGTTGTCTGTATGGGTGTCTGTGACTGTAGAAATAGGAATCCAGACATTTTTAAATAAACATCCACAAAAGTATTGTATGGTACAATTTGTGACAAATATTCTAAAGTAATAAAACACTTTATTTTAATACTGAATAATATTAAAATTTTGATGTCAATTTTTTCTGAAATTTACTGAAGCCTCCTAAGTACAACAAATCTCCAAATCATGTAATTCCTTGTATATAGACTACACCATTATTACCTCCACGCTATTAAATCCATATTCATCTATTAAGTGACTAGTAAACTCTTTTAAACCAGGGCCTGTTGATACACTGGTGATAAAGACAGAGTCTTTTTTTGAAAAACAGAGGTTACGAGTTGTGGTAAAGAGAACATTTTGTATTAATTCTGCCACATGGGAAGGATTAGGAGGGCTAAGATGATGGAGTCAACGGATATAAGAAAAATTCATTCATTCATTCGTTCAAAAAATGTTCAGTTGAGTGACTGTTAAAATGAAGATTCTGTGGTAGACGGGTAGGATATAAAGATGATCAAGACACAGTCCTTGCCCTAAAGGAGCTCTCCTTCCCCAAGGAAAACTGACATATTTAGAGACAATTCTAGAACAAAATTTAGTAGTAGTAATATATACATGTCTGTTTAGGTGGAGAAGGCTTCCTGGAGGAGGTGATGCAGAAGTTTTGTCTCAAGGACGATTACGAATTAACTTGATGAAATCAGGTGGGAGAGAGGACTGGGGAAAAAAGGTTCACAAAACTTCCTTGAAAGTTTACTCTGAAATTGTACTACTTGTCTAAGTAAACATGATAGAGTATGTTGTGGACATTTTGCCCAGATCATGGCATTTTACCCAGTTCATCCTTCAAGGAAGAGCTTGTTGTCCAGATACTAGGCATGCATACTGGAAGATAATCTTTAGCTGTCGGACCTTTCAAGAGATAGCCTCATCTGGACAAAGCTGTCTCATCCAAGGCCACACCCTTGTCATGGAGGCCAACGTCCATCATGTTCGAGTGTAAAGACTTGGCCATTTCGAACTCAACATGAGGGAGCACTGAAGGGCCATTTTAGCTCCAAAGCTCCAGTGAGGTCAACCAAGGCTGGCATAGGGCCTGTGATACAGTTCAACTTCTCCCTCTGCTCCCTTCCTTTCCCTTCTACAGGTGTTGATCCCAAGAGCCCTTCTCAATAAGCATCCTGCACCTCCGTCTCCAAGTCTGCTTCCTGAGAAACCCAACCTGTGACATATGAAAAGCAGAAGAAATTTTAAGGAATTAAATTGTGAATTTCTCTTTGTCCATTGGATTCCTATAACATGAGCATTGCTCTCACTTTATGTTTTTAATAGACTGCTCAAATATTAGTCACATCAGTATGCATTGTACAAATAATTACTCAAATTTGGTTGAAAAATATTACTTAGAGAGCACAGCATAAAGCTGGGTTTTAGTTATGAATCTCTCATCCATTTATCATTTGATCATATTTTTGGATAACTGCTTGCCAAAGCTAAAAATTTTAATCAGAGCCATTTTTGAGTAGGAAAAGCAGAAAGGATGCCTTTGAAAGCAATAATTCTTTTTCTGTTTCTTTTTTGCTTTTATACGATTTAAAAATAGTCAACTGGATTTTTAAATTTTAAATTGATAAAGAAAATTGCATTTGATCCTCGCCAAGATGACTCACATATTTTATGGATGAAATTAGATTAATTAAGATACTACAAATTCCATGAAGTTATTTATTTTACTCTTCTGTTGAATAGCAAATATTAGCTTTGGTTACACAATGATCATGAGAAATAATTATCTTGAGATGTTTCACAATATTTATTATGATAATTTGTTATATTGCATTTACATAATATTTTAAAATATTTTGTAGTCTTAGAGCTCAATCCCTCCATGCATACACTCACAAACAGGGTGTGTTTCTTGATGCCTGTGTGTAATGATTTTTCTGTTACACTGTGATAAAAACACAGTGGAAAAGACAGGGCTCTTTTGCTTTGTTATCATTGCTTTGGCTGTTAATAATGTAGTCCCATTTTCCCTCCTTTCTTTGCCTTGTTCCTTTCCATAAAACCACAGGACCATGTGAAAGATAACAATAATAATGACAACAACAACAATAATAGCTAACACTTGTTGAACTCATACTATGTGCTTGCTATTGTTCTAATTCCTTGACATATATCAATTAATTTAATCCTCATAACAAAACTTTGGAGGTAGGTGCCATTACTTTCCTTATTTTAAAGATAACAGATGATCCTTATCTAGAACAGAGCAGAACCATTGAAAGAACATTGTACATTATGATCATTTCCTTTTTGGGGGTTAAACATAATTTCTACCTGTGAATCAAAGGAGATGCATAGCTTGTGTGTCTAACAGGAGAGGTGGGAAAAGGATCAGAGTGTTAATATAAATGTTTCAAACTCTTCTGAATACGATGTAAGGAATTCAGAAACAAAGAAACTGAAGCACAAAGAAATAGGTGTTTTCTTTAGATATATTTAATATACAAAATAGCTACAGCTGTGTGTCTCTTCGTGTGTGTATTGGGGTGGGAGTGGTTGTTGAAAAATGGAGAGGGGATTCACCAAATTGTCCAAGGATCTGTCCATGGGTGCTGGAAAATGTGATTGTTTCTCTTTCTCATATTTTCCAATTTTCTACAATAAGCATGTCTTACATATTTGGAATATTAATTTGAAAGAGTTTTAAAGCTAAAATTCTACTTTTGTAAATATTTGTCTACCACTATGACAAACAACTATGCACCATCCCCCTACTTCCAAAGAGGAACTCACCTCTTTCATCGTATGTCATTGTAGGACTGCGTGCATCCTACACACACTGATGAGTACTGACTAAATGAAGACTCTAGAATCATCTTTATCAAATTCTGAACCTGGCAAGGAATGTCAGGCCACTTATGCTTCTGTATACTTTCATAGTCATTAATATTTTAATTGGAAGTTAAAGTTGCTGATATTTCTAATTTATACATTAGAGCCTTATTATGATGTCATCTTCTCATTCTTTGTGTTAGTATTTTCTGAAGCAAAACTCACTATGTGCCAGGCACACGGGGAATAGAGTGCTGAACAAGACCAACATGACCCCATTTTCAGTAAGATATAGGTGGGGGTGGAGGAACCAATTTTGTCTCAGAATATCCTTCAGATCTTTCATTTCACTTGGTTTTTTATTATTATTTATTTATTTGTTTAAGGACGGTAAAATTTAATGTCATATTAAATTTCAGGCTATAACTGATTTCTGGGAAGATCTTGGTCAATAACTAATATGAATTGAAGTAATCAAGTGGTTTAAGCTTTGTTTAGCACACTCCAGCCGACTTCACAAGCAAAGCCCAGGGAAGAAAGGTTTTTAGGTAGAACAGGTGGAGGTGGTGATTCTGCTCATTATATGGAAAATACTGTTAATTATTTATATATTGACAACTAGTAAAACCCCTCGCTTTGTCCAATGTATACACTTCTGAACTCCACAACTAAATCTTTATAGTAACTTAAAAGTTTGTTTTTTTTCTTTTCCTGGGGAAGATATCAACTTCTAGTCTGTTGCCACTTTTAAATGTTAAACTTTTAATGAATTTCATCTACGCATACCAATGGGCATAAAAATCTACTTTGAAATATTTACTGTCATGTTGAATTTATTCGAAAGTCACCATGAACATGTGTACGTTTCTTATACTTCAGCGGATGTTATTGGTGAGATCATCTCTCGTGTGTCAATACGTTGATAACAGGGACTTAGTTAGGCTTGCCTCTAGCAAGTGCTATGTGCCTGGGAACAGATAATAAATATTTGATGATAGGAAGCTATTACAATAAGAGGAAAAAACCAAATTCTTACCCAAAGAAATCTTACTTGTTATATTCTTATTTGTATTTTATTATAAATATAAAATATAGTTTACTTAGGAAAAGGAATTCATTTGTTTTATTAATACAGATACTTGTTTTCTATATGTGAGAGTACCACACACATACTACAGAAAACAGAAATTACAGAAATCTGAAAGATACATATATGTACATATGTCTTTCATATATATGTATGTATATATATCTTTCATGTATACATATATACCTGTATATATAGACAGAGAGAGAGAGAGAATAAAATAATAAAATTCTCGTTCTACCATACAGAATTTCTTTTTCTTTTTTCTCCCCAAAGCCCCAGTACATAGTTGTGTGTCATAGTCGTAGAGTTGCAGCTCTTCTATGTGGGACTCCGCCCCAGCATGGCTTGATAAGCAGTACATAGGTCTGCACCCAGGATCCGAACTAGGGAACCCCTGGCACAAACTTAACCTAACCGCTATGTCACCAGGCTGGCCCCTACAATACAGAATTAATGACCATTTGACATTATTTCCTTCCAAAAGCATGGTTTTACATAGTTAAGGTTATACAACAGATTCATTTCTGAATCTCATTTTTTAATTAACTATTATATCCATTAGAATGTTCAGTGACATTGTTTATATACGTCTTTGAAATATTTGAAAAATATATATGATAATTTATGTGTCTACAATTATTTAGATTATCCAAAATTTGGGGCTTTTATTAATGCAGCCGTTATAATAATTTCTTGAGAGTTTGCTCTCTGCCAATTATGTGTACTCTTTATAACAAATCCGTGATGTTAGGTATTATCTTCAATTTCACGTGAGAGAGTTCAATGAAAAGAAGTTGGATATTTGTCGCAAACTAACTGCTAATTCTTGGGAGTCAGACGAAACTCCCAAGCTCAGCTATTAACCACTTTGCTGTTTTGACTCCATATTATACGTACCATCCTGGTAGACATGTTTGTGGTATAGGATTTGTGCACATTTTGGATTATATCCTTAAGTATAGTCTCAGAAATAGAATTACAGAGTCAAAGGGGTAAACCCTTTTTAAAGCTCTTAATATATTTGTCCAAATTATTTTCCAAATGTGTTTATCAAATCACATTGCTATCTGAGTCCAGGGGATCTGAGTATTAGTGAGTCTCACTTTATTTAATATTTGTTAAATAGGCCAAAATATGTTTTATGGATTTAACTTTCATGCTTTTGATTTTAGATATATCAAACATCTTTTAATATATTAATTAGCTATTTGTATTACTTCTTATGTGAATACTCTGTCATATTGCTTAGTTTGTTTATTGCTCAGCTATTCGTGTCAACCTAACAGATCTCTAAACTCTGGAGATATTTAGGAAGTTACCCATTGCTGACATGTTATCCACAAACTTTTACATAGCCATTCCTAAGTCTTGGTCACAGTTCAGGGCCTTTTGTATTTACTCATTACAATTATCCTTAGAGATGGGTACTGTTATTATCCCCATTTTTATAGAGACGAAATCTGAGCACATGGAGAGAGTAACTTTCCCCAGCTCACAGAGCTAATAAGGAATGAATTCGAACTCTGGCAGGCTGGCTTGAGCAATTCTGCTTTTCTACTATGTAGGTCTTGCAAATATTTCCCACACTTCACATTTTCCATTTTATTTGGTTTATTATTACATGTGTTAAAAATTAGGTTCATATAATCAAATCCATTGATCTGTACCTTCATTTTTGGTGTAGTAATTCTTTCCAAATATACCCTAAGGAAGAGAACAAGTACACAAAGATGTTTTGTCGGGTATGTTTATGCTGATATTGTTTAGAATAGCAAAACAACTGGAAGCAACTTAAATGTTCAACTGAGGACTGAACAAATGTATTATGATACCTTCGTACTCAGATCTTGTGCAGTCAGTAAAAATGATGGGGAATCTGTGTATTTGTGGACATAGAATGTGGTCACCACATATTGGTAAATAGAAAGGTAAACTTTAGAAACATAAACTCATTTACATTTAAAAAACGTGTGTGAATACATATTTACCTAAACCTATTAATATAATACAGTAATAAAGATTTCTCTTGGCTGCTTATCTCTTTTTTAAAACATTCTAAAATGAGAATGGATTACTGGTAAAAAAAAAAAAAGATAACTTTTTCAAAAAATCAAGGTCCTAACTCTAACGTTCCCCAAGGCACATGGTTCACTGACTAAAATTGAGAAATACTCTTATTTCCAGGGGAAAAAAGGCTTTTTTTTAACTCGAGTCCAAAGAAATCTTCACATCTTTTTGGTTGACAGTCTCTCTGAAATACATACGGTCGATATTAAACAAATATATCTTCTGTACCTCTTTAGAGAGCTCTTTATGCACTGTGGGTGTCAAACACAAGCAATCCATTTGTAGGTGACCCTGGCCATGGCCTCTTACATGTAGACCTGTCTCAGAACCCTCCTATACAGCAGTATTAACTGGATAGTTATGTTTGGGCACTCGGCAGGCACTTAGGACATATATACTGACTATTGAATAAAGAGCCTGCACTAACATTCTGTCCAGAGTTCAGATTTAGTCCCCACACAGGTTAAATGCAGAAGCCTGTTCTTTAACTGTGTAACATGAACTTGTATACACCAAACAGTACGCTTTGAGGGGAGAGATTTTTATGGATTGGTCACTGCTGTATCCTCAGCTCCTAGATCAGTGCTTGGCACATAGTAGATGCTCAATAAATGTTGTTTAAAAAGTAAATTAATAGTTTATTGTGTACTATGTAAAATAACCCATTTTTATCAAATAACACATTTGTCCTGATAACTGACAAGTGAGGTCACTTTATTGTCACCACCTCACAGATTACAAACTAAAACTCAGAATTTAAACAACTTGACGAAGGGTTCACAGTTGGCAAATGCTGGCTCTGGGCCTTGAAGCCACCTGGTGTGACTTTGAAGTTGACGTCAGCTTGCTACGCATCCTCTCAGAACACACCCCTCGGGGGCAAGGAGACGAAACAGGCTTGTTAAACATCTTACATTGCTTCATTGCTATGCAAATACCCTTTGAATCACTTGTTTAGCAAATATTTATTGAATACCTATCCTGTGCCTATGCTAGACGCTGGGATTACAATGGTTACAAAAAAGTCCGGTGAGGTCTCCCATCATACAGTTCTTACATCCTGCTGGGAGAGGAGAGAAACAACGAATGCGCCCACCGGGGAAGAGATGAGACCATTTTCGAGACTGATATGTGCTCTGAGGGAACTTGAAACAGGTCGATCAGGGATGGCTCTGCTGAGGAGGAGGAGCCCTCCACTGGAAGATTTAGGGCGGACTGTTATGGGCACAGGATCAAACAGCAAGTGCACGTGCCCTGAGTAAGGACAAATAAGGTCGTTACATCTGAGGATATAAAATGGCCAGAGCGCCTGGAGCATAGGGAATGAGGGGGAAGTGGGGCGCGGTGGGAAGTCCTTCAGAGTCATTTTTATTTCTTTGGAATTCTTAACGCTATGATAGAACAGGTGTTCAATTCAGGCACATTAAGCTCATAATGAAAACAATATCTCACTAAACAACAATTACAAATCATTAATTCTTCTATCCAAACATGAGTTATTTCAACTTTCGACAATACTTTTTCAAAAAAACGAAGAAGGAAAATAAGAGTATAAACTAGCATTATGAACCCTGTGAAAGATGAATTTAAAATAAATCACTAGGGATGTTAGACTGGCTACAGAAAATGTTGCTTAATACTGGCATTGGCTTTCAAGAGAAATCATGGAATCTCCCCTCTGGAGCTGGTTTAAAATAGGATTAGATATATTCACTCAGTGCAGTCTGGCCTGAAAGCCTCCGCTGACCTCTCAAGGTCTTGCCAGTCCTGTGATTCTGTGATAAAATTAGACTCTTTCATTGGGTGAAAACAACCCAGGGTTCACCATGGCAGCTGCAACCTGGAATAATTGGAAGGGACTGATTTTGGAGTAGCATACCTCCTGCAGCTGAGACGAGATGCAATTAACAGATCCCCAAACTGCTCTTATTTCAAGCTGTACTGAGTACTCTGCTGGTTCTCGGCCAATAATGGCTGGTATCAGTGATACCAGCAAAGTCAAGTGGTCTGATCCAAGATTAAACAGTAGACATCTTTATTAGCCTCTGACCTTGCTTTGAACAGCATGGTTTCAAGTATTGTGTACCTGTTAGCTGATTCTTTGATCCTTGAAAATAGAAACCAGATGAATCCAATAATGCATTTTTATTTGGCCTCTTTTCCACCATTTCAAGATGAAATAACTCAAGTTCTGATGCCAGGAGCCTTAATCTCCTCAACTAACTCAGCTCAGCTGTTCAGATACTTAATCATCAGCACTTATCCATTGTCTTTTCTCATTTAACAATCCTTGCTTTGAATAAAAATTCAGGGAAATATATTTCTCTGTGACACTCTCCTTTAGAGGTGCTTGGGCATAGTGACTGGACTATGCCCAACTCTGAGTGAGGCAGACCTGGGCTCACTTCTGGCCCCATGCCGCCCGAGATGCGTGAACCTGAAAAAGCTACCGAAGTCCTCTGAGACTTGATTTCTTTATCTTTGTGTTAGAGATAATAGTTCTTGTCTCATCAACTTGATGTTAGAATTAAATGAGATAATGTACAGTAGCTCTCTTCCCCCATCTTTCACACTGTTCTCCATCCTATCTCGGACGTTCATTTAACATAAAACACTATCAGCTATAATCTTATGTATACAGATGTTTACTTATCATTCTTTCCCCACCTTCACCCTCTGACCACACACACACACGCACACAAATCCAGATGTAAGCCCCATAAGGAGAGAGACCCTCTTTGGCTTGTCCACAGTGCCCACAAAAAGGCTGCACTTCGGTGTCCCTGGACGAATATCCACAGAGTAAACGAAAGCATAAAAACATCTTGCACGGTGGTGTCTGGTATGTGATCAGCATCCCACAAAATGTTAGGTGATTCTTTTTTTTCTTGGAAATAATGGAAGCTTTAGCCGTATCCATCAGTTCAACATCTGAAGCAGCCTGGGGCCAAGAGCAGAGCGAGGGGAGCCTGCACAATGGACAAGGAGCTCGGTTCTGGCTTTGCCAACAGTAACACAACTTGGGACAAACCATTTTATCTCTTTGGTTTCCTCACATGCAAATTACTTCTGTATATGAGATTCTCTGAGAGCTATATTCTTATTAACATTGTCACTGATTGTGATATAAGTAGAGATCATGTTCCTAAGTAAAAGTGGTGTAAGAGACCAAGGAAACATGTAGTTATGCTATTACATGCCCTCAGAACCCGCTCCCTGATTTCCTGACATCCTCAATTAACCTTATCGTAAAATGGGGATATCAGGAAATAGAAAGATTAAAGAAAGCGTGAGTACCTGAAGCCTTCCCAATGAACATCTTCACAGCTTCCCTGTTCACTCAGTGTCAGTCCACAAAACACAAAGGAAGGGAAAATCCCTAACGCCTGGATCAGCCAAAAGAACCTAAGCAGGCTGGTGTCTGTTTCTGGATCACATTTGTCTGCCCCACATACCGAGGTATCTGTCTGTTTGTGTTCCAGCACAAGTATTTCTTTAGTTTCTTTCATAGAGTCAGCTTTGCTTTTTTACTTTCTTTCCTTATTCACCATGTTCCTGACATACATTCAGGCCTCTCAAATTGGAAAGGGCCAAGTTAGGAAGGAGAGCAGTTCGTGGCATGAGGCTCAACTTTTGGAAAGAGGAATAGCAAAGCTGGAGATTCAGACTCTAACATAGCTCCTTTCCATGTGAGATTTTAACTATTTATGCAAATTTAAGATGAAAACATATATGCTGGTTTGTGTTGCAATAAATAATCATCTGATACGCATAAGAGGGTGGGATGGACGATCACAGAAAAAGGAGAAATAGGGGCAGGAGGGCAGAATAAAAACAAGAAAATAATGTGTGAAAGATAGGAAGAATAAAAATAATTCTCAAGCGAAACAAAAAGAAACGCTATCAACAGGTGGACTAATAACTAGAAAAAAGTAGTTTAAGGGCACAGTTTTTAATTTTTTAAAGCTTTTTTTTTCAGAATTTAGAAATTAGATGGTGATTTGATTGGAGAGATGTTTTGAAAAGGGAAAAAATGAATAGTAGAAATGTCTAAAGATGCTGATTGAGAGGAACAACAAAGCCAGATGGCATAAATGGCATCTTTAGGAATTTGTGGCATAAGAAGCTATGCTAAAAAGTGCCCCCTCTGTCCTGAAAAGGCTGCAGGCTCAGTCTGAGCATGCTCCGTGTCCTTAGCTAGTCACTTCAATCCACTAATGTGCTCGACCCTGAAACCTCTCACTCTCTCTCAGCCATTTAGGCTCTTAGGTTTTAGCTGTCTTCAGGACTTCATCAAGCTGATTTTGCTGCCCTTCTGGACATCTTAATCAGTGAAAGTTGTCTTTTTTGTGAAATAGTAATCCCATATCCATACTCAAGAATTTTAAGCAGCTATTAAAAAGAATGTAAACATCTATACGTATTTCACTTAGATTAGTTCAAAATATTGTTGCAGAATAATTTGTATAGTATGATCCAATTTTTATTACTAACAACAACATGTATGTCATTTATTTGTGTAATTCTAGAGAAATATGGGAAAATATGCATAACTGCTAGCTTTAGTTTCTATGAGGTTGGAAGGGAGACAGAATGGCAAAGAGAAATGGGGGAGATTATTAACTTTTTTCTTCATATTTTTATATTGTTTGTTATAACAATCATGCATGGCTTTTGTTAAAATAATAACATAGAAAAATACTTATAGACTTCCTTATAGTTATTGTATAGAATTGTTCATTTGTATGGACTAATCTTTTAAGTGAATTATTTAGAAGCTCATTCATAGTTGGTCCCTAAATAGTTCTCATGTTTGATATTTACTCTATGTATAGTTTAAACACTGTGACAGACACTGCTAATTGTCTATCCAATAACCATTCTCCCTCTTCCTTACCATACGAAACCTTAAAACAGTAGCAGAGTCAACATGACCAGCTTAAAAATTAAATAGAACAGAATGAAACTAAACAAAATAAAAAACAAACAAAATAGAAGCTTTTATTGCCACACAACTAAAGGTGGTCGTGAGAATAAGATCTAGCTGAAGTGACATAAGCAGAAGTTATTGACTGAGACTTAGAGAAGAACTCCTTTAAAAGGAAAACAGCTTGTGCACACACTTCTGCCCTTCCCATTGTGCTCCTTCCTGCTCCCTGGAATAATGACATGAGGACTGGAGCTCTAGCAGCCGTCTTCAACCATGAGGTGACATTGAGGACGGAAGGTATACACTGAGGATGATGGAGCAGAAAAAGAGAGACAGGAAGGTTTTCTGATGACTCCATGGTGCTAGTTACTGCACTTGGACTGCCTACTTTTCCACCTCTTTTATTTGAAAGAATGAATTTGTTGTGTGTTTAATCACTACTATTTTTGGATTTTCTGTTGTATGCAGATGAATTTAGTCCTAATTTATATAGACAGATATAGACAGACTGGGTGCATGTGAAAAATAAAATTTCTTACAGGAAGAAAAACAGAATTATGAAATCAGATTCCATACTTTTGCTGTTGTAGTACTGGCATATCTTTTCATGTTCATAATTAGAGCAACTCAGTCATTAAATCATGATAATTCTGGTTGTGTCTGTTTTGCTTTCATAAAACAGTACCAATTCTGATGAATAATAGAGAGTTTGGAGCTGTCGTGAAAGTTCTTGGTCTCTGCCTTTCTCTTGCTAACAATAGAAGGTCTTGATGAATTGATTAAGCAAAAATAAAAATGCACTGAGGCAGGAGTGCTACAATCACTTAAACCTGTTTTTAAGGGGTCAAAGTGCTAATCTGTGAAGTTTCAGATAACAAAACATCAACTGTAAGAAATGTAACCTGGAATGGATCACAAGCATTGTTCAATGACATGAGAACAGACCCGGAAGTAAAGCCAACTAATGAGTTCTAATTCTAGCTCTGCCATCTAATTGTCATTTGTGCTTGAGTGACATCATTTAGCTTCTCCGTGCCTCATTAGTGAAATGGGATAACCGACCCATAGGGATAGGAAATATTCGATGTTGGAGTGAAGCATGGTTAAGGGTACTTTGCGAAAGCCCTCCTTCTATGAAAGAAGGTATATTTCTGAACACATATGTCCCTAGCCATCCATATATACTAATGCTCAAAGCAGGATTTGATCCCTAGTAAATGGTATTTTGAACGAACAATGACTGGCAAAAAACAAAGAAGGTCATGGTGTATAAGGGTTTGGGAGCAGGCGGCACTCTTTCTACCTCACTCCTCCCGGTTGTCAATGGCCATGATAGTGAGAAGTAACTGTAGTACTAGCTCCTTTTATTACATAGAGAGCCGCTCATGCTACTAATTAAAATAATTGCTATGAATTTCCTGTGCAATCCAATTTCATTTTTTTTTTAAATTTGATTAAGCAGACCAAGGGAATTATTATTCCCATTTTACAGATGAGATTATTCAAACTCAGAGACAAGAAATAAGTTTACCAAGGTCACTTAAGTATTGAATGGCAGAGCTGGAGTCCAAACTCAAGTTTTCTGACTCTAAGTCTAGGAGTCTAAACATACCATATACTGGTTTGCATGGGGCATAGGGGAGCAGGTTGTAACTAATATGTAAGCTTCATAGGGCATATTTAAAGATGTGGGAATTATCCTCTCATTCCCTTTCCCTCCAAGCTGTATACGTTCTTGGCAAACCAAATAATCTCAAGTACACACACACACACACACACACACACACACACACACATACACACACACATACACTCCATGTTTATAATTTTAAAAGGGAAAGAAGAACCAGGTCTTGGGCTCCCTGGGAGAAGGATACATATGAGCATGTGCATTTATATGAAGATTAAAACTGTGTTGTTAATAATTTAGTAGTGATCCAAGCTCTCAGCCATTAAGCATGGAATTTTCCAAGCAGAATCTAAGATAACAACAAATCAGAAACTCTAGAGGACAGCAGGCACATCTGTCTCATGTACTCCTGACTCCTCGGGGCTTAGAACAATGGCAGTTAAATCAAATGAAGCAAAAAAAGTATTTATAGAAGAAAGGGATGCTTGAAACTAATTCTTCTACATGTAGGTAATGGGTCCTTTTGAATGTCTAGTAACTTTTGAAACTTTGATTTCTCTTTTATGACACTTAGTTCAAGTTCTTGGATGTATAAGACTTGAAATTTAAGAACTTTGCACAATGACACCCACAAGATTCTAAGCCCACAAGGGCAGAGAAAGATGACTTTTCTTTGTTTTTACTATTGTATTCTCAAGAATATTATAGTGCCTGAAATAGGTTTCATGTTTGCAAAATTCATAAACTAATGATGCACTAGGTTCATTTCCAGGTAAATAATGTCTTCGCTACAGTAACTAGAAATCTAATGGCTTTGAAGAGTTAATTCAGCTTTTACAAGAGGCTAACTTTATAATTGGTAGCAATTTTGGCACTACAAAGTGCAGTCTCCAATGAAATCATTTATTTACGTAGAATTAAGGAAATCTTAAACAGAAAAACAAAATATACAGCTTAGGCCATCAATCACCATTGGTTTGGGTTTAGACCAAAGGGAAAAAGAATGTTGCTCTTTGCAGCTCTAGTTCAAATACAGATAAGAGTGAAGACCCTTATGCTGATTTGGATCACAATTGCCCTAACTACATGTAACAAGAAATTTATTTTTGTTATTGTGACCACATGATGTGCTCCAACACTCCTGAGCTATGGAATTTCCCTGAAGCAGATGGGAAGCCATTTACTTTGGTGAGGGCATAACCCTATTTAAGATTTAGATCTGACAGGAGAGCTGTGTCAGCACAAATGAGAGAAAGCTGGTGGCCCTGGAGCAAAGTCCTTCTGCCAAGAGGACCAGGAAGGAATTTCTTTGGGAATCTTACAGCAAAAAAATCCTTCAAAGGAAAAGTAGTAACTCAGATCATTGCACGCTTTCAGTTTCTGCTAAGGAAAAGCATTAGAAGTCTAAATGAATCCAAAGTAATCTGAAAACTGGATGAAAAATGACCTAGAAAACAATGCTGATTTTGTCTGTATGTGTTTTTCTCCCCATTGAGTATCATCAGGGGCCTTCTCACGCCAGAGACTCAGACTGGGACAGAGAATAAAATATTAAACCCTATATGTTAGAAATAAAAACAACCTGACAACAGCACAATTGAACCCTTAATTTATAGGTGAGGAACCCAAGAGCCAAATAAGAAAAATGGATTATCCAAGATCACTCTGCTAGTTGCTGGCAGGTCTAGAATTAAAACCCAGTTCTTAACTCTCAATTAATTCAATATGGTAAAATTTTTGTGTTGTTTTGCAAATAATTGTACCATATTTGTCAAGGAAGCTGGTAACCTATTGTATAGAAACACAAAATTTCAATTATGAATTTTTGAATTCAGCATCATAAATCATGGAAATTCACATGATGCACATAAGAATATACAACACTACACATCTACCAGAATAGCTAAAATTAAAAAGATTCACAATACCTAGTGTTGGGAAGGATTTGCAGCAACTAGAATTCTTACATGCTGGTGGGAATGTAAATTGCTTCAACCACTTCATAAGACTATTTGTCAGTATCTACTAAAGTTATACATATAACACTCTGTAACCCAGAAACTCTCCTCCAAGACTTAAACCTAAGATAAATGAAAAAATGTGTTCACACAAAGATTTGAACATGAATGCTTATGGAAGCTTTATTCATAATGGCCAAAAATTCAAAACAGCCCAAATCTCCATTAATAGTACATTCAATCAATATATTTTCCACACAATGGAATACTACTCAACCGTGAAAACTAAGTTGCTGCTTCATACAGCAGTTTGGATGACTATCACAGATATAATGATGAGTGAATGAAGCCAGATACAAAAGGCAACTACTATATGATTCCATCTGTGTGATGTTCAAGAACAGGCAAAATGAATCAATGATGACAGAAGTCAAAATAATGGTTACTTCTTGATGGGGGGAAGGATGAGAGGTAGGGATGCTGGTACTGACTGTGAAGGGACATAGGGAACCTTCCAGGGTAATAGAAATGTTTTATATCTTGATCTGGGTAGTACTTAACTAGACCTATCTATCTATCTATGTATCTATGTATCTATCTATCTATCTATCCGTCTATCTATCTATCTATCTATCTATGGTGTGTGTGTGTGTGTCCATTTAACCACTACCTAGATATACACACATATCTACACCATGGGTATCAATTGAGCTGTCCACTTCAGGCTTACACACTTTTCCCCTCTCATTTTATATATTTATACCTCAATTAAAAGTCTGTCTGGGGAATTTATCTTAAAAAATTTAAAATTATGAATTGTTCATATTCTCATTGAACATAAAGGTGCAGTAGTGTTTTCAATCAAAGTATCATGTTTGAACAATTAGGTCTACTTAATGGCATATTAAATGGATAGGTATTTATTTTATGCTGCAGAGGCAAGAAATGACTACTGAATCTGTGAGTTTTAAAGCCCATTGAAGGGCTGTGAAATCATTCCTTAGACTGTTCCATATTCTTCCATTGTTTCTCCCTATGTTCAGAAAAAGTAAATCTTGAGATGATTAATAACAGATGAGATGATATAAAAAGAGCTGATTTAGGAAAGGATCAGATGACTCAAAGAACTGAGAGAATAAACAGTATGGGCAGGTAATATATTGTTAGTATATTTTTGTTGTGAGTCACAGCTTAAGCATGGAGAGAAGATACTGAGATGGCTCAAAGAATCAAAGGAAAGGAAAAATTGTAGGACAAAGAGAAACTCTAGGAATTTTAGGGGCTAAGAGGGGAGACTTTTCATTGCTAATGCTGCCATCCCCTCCCGCCATGTCTCATAATTTTCTTAGGCACCTCTACATGGAGAAGAACATGTCCACAGGTCTAGGGTCACTTTTAGAATTCATAAACAAAGTCTAAATTTTCAGCTTTGTCAAAAAGCCAAACACCAATTTTTTACATCCCGCTTTTGTCAAAGGCTTGCTCTATCTGTCAGAATAAGGAGGTTTTACCAAAATAGGAAAATAATAACTGTAAACCAGAAAGTTTTGGTAGTTGTCAAGGCCACGAGCTGTGCCTATATCTTATTGCATCTCAGTTTCGGCCCTTTATAGCCATAAAATTAGTTAGCCCTAGTTTCCAATTTCCATTGAACTCAACTTACTTAATGTTTGTCTGGATATCTGATCTTACCAACCTTAACTTTGCCTCTTCTATGACACTTGGACAGTTCTTTGGCCAAGTAATCTCAGTAAATCATGTTGACTGACTGACAACTATTTCCTCTCCATAGCAAAATATCTCAGAAGACTCCCTTTTAAAGAGTTCTCACGTCCCACAGCTCATCATGTATATCTAGTATTACTTGTTGTAAATATATATCTATTTGAAGGGGATTCTGCTGATAATGTTGCTATTCCAGCGTCTTAGAGAGGTTACTGAGTAACCTATTCCACGATCAGCCAGTGCTTGCCAGTAATTCTTGCTATTTAGCTACCAGCTTTTTTCTTCTTGAGGTCCGTAATAATCCTTCCACTTGGAGTCCTCATCTTTGACTGCTGTTCAGCAGGTCACTCTAAGTGACTTTCCTGCAACTGGTCTAAATAACTCAAAGTTATTTTTTCACCAAATTTTTACAATAGTACTACTACCTGTGCCTAAATAATTTTGAGCTATCTTAGTCTTCAGAATATACTGCCATCAAAAGTTCTTCGGCATAAATCATATTTTCAAACAACTTGAATGTTAAGAACGGCTTAGAAGTTGTCTAATTTGATTCACTCCTCTTGAAGACAGGCCACTTAAGACCAAGAGAAATGAAGTGATTGCCTGAAGCTACGTGGTTTATTGGCAAACAACAACAACACAATAATAAAAACAGTGTAAGAGCCGTCATCTGTTGGATGCTTACCATGTGTCAAGTGCTATGGTAAATGTTGTAGGTGAATTATCTCATTTAATCCTCACAACAACCTATGAGGTAGGTCTATTGTATCTCCTGTCTGCTAGCCAGTCTGAGTGCTCTTTCCACTGACCTACAAGACCTCTCGTTAATTTTGAAGAATGGTGATATCCTTAGTGTTGATGTTATTCTTTTTTGCATAAGCGAAATGACAGAATGCTGAGTCATAATTGTTTGTTTTTGCCATTTTAATCGTCAATTATGTGATAGCCATGTTATAATTGAGACACAGTTTTTTTTTTAACTTTATCCTGATGTTATTTTGCTACCATCCTCTGACCATTGTGATTTATTTTTCTATTTTATTCATAAGCTCGTAACCGAATCTCGGCAGTAAAACCCAGTGACTTTCACTAAGTAATTCGGAGATAATCATTGGTTGCATTTTTATTTTATGAAATCTGGCTAGTATATATTAATCCAGAGGTCTTTGCAGAATATGCAAAATGACCTGTTTCATAAGCTTGTGATACAAGTGAGGTCATTTCTATTTTTAATATTCAAATTAATCTCTAGAGCCTTCATATACCTATTAGTAGGAACTCAAGTATCTTCCTTGGGACACTCCAACTCCCTGAATATTTCAGAAACTCTGGAGACTTTCTCCTTCCAAGGGGATCAGTTCTGCTTCACATTTTGGGGAAAGAACTAGGAAATGCGATCAATTCAATGGAAGAAAGTTCGCCAGTTTCTGCTGCAATCACTTTGTTCCCAGCCACATTTGTCATTCTAGAACACATGTGGACTCACACACTGGGATGCTAAATTCATCTGCCACTCTGATGTCGCTGGTGTCCTGGAAATACTTTCTCAGGGTCTAAAGGACAGGAATTTTATTTCTCAAATATTTCCTTATATCACTGTAGGCATAACTTCTAGTCTTGAAATCACATCTACCATCTTGGATCTCAGCCCTGGAAGTAAGATCCCACTGTGTCAGTGTGCTAGAGACAAGGGTGCCCCAAGTTTGGAATCCCAAAATGTTATAGTGCAAAAGTAGAAAGACAGTAGAGTCAAACTGTCTGAGGTAATCCCTGTCTCAACTACTTAGTAACTGTGTGACCTTGGTCAAGTCATTTATCCTCCCAGTTTTCCCATAGGTAAGATGTATATTATAAAGTTGTTTTGAGATGGTTTATGGAAGGCACACAGAAAAATCCCTGATGCAGTAATATTACTTTATTTTGTTGCTATTAAATAATAAATAGTCATTGCCTCAAAGAACACACAGCATTGGGAGAGCTACTAGCTTGAGGCAAACTGCTCACTGGCTTGGTCTACCAACCCATGTCCAAATAGGTCTCGGCACTGAACTCAGCCACCACTCCAGGCATCCCATGTGGTATAGACCCACTGAGGTACCCCTGGGGAATCTCTTCTACCTGTGGACCTCTGTTGTCCAGCCACCTCAGTCCATCACAGAAGATGTGCTAGGATTGTAGGGCTTGATCCCTATGTTTCCAAAAATTTCCTTGACCCCTATACAAATTTTTCCACTTCTTCCTCAGTGATCAACACTACTTATTAAGTAGGTATCAGAGGGACAATTCTGACCCCCAAAAGACATCTTTCTATACCCTTTTCCAGGACAATAATACATACTTGCCTTATACTTATAATTGAAGAGTTGACCTTAGAGAGACATTCTAGGGCCAAAAAGAATGCCTCCAAGGCAATTTTCTCTTTACACCAAGGCAGAGACATAGCTAGTGGCTTTTGTAAAACAGTTACTTGCTTTTTTTTTTTTAATAATTAAAGTTCTATCTAAATCATGTGCCGTGGTCCTCATCTATTTCATACCTAATTCCACAGGCTTGCTTCCTGATAGGAGAACTCGTGGGTGTGCCTAGAGGAAATGAGACTGAGAGCACAGTAGGATTTTAATGACAACAGAAATAAAATTCATAATAACACGTGGTTCTTCCTGAAATCATATATATCTTCACTGTGCTATTGCTAATTCAGAGAAGGATTGATTAAATTCTCCAGGCTGGCAAATTTTCTGTAGTAGATAGGTCCCGAAAAGCTATTTGCGAAGTTGCATTACTGGTAGCCTAATTGCACCCTACGCAAACATAAACCTCCCTCAACATCACACCTTTTACTCTCCTGCATAGCCTAATAATGAACCTAACACTGGGTCTGTGCACCCAGTAAATATTTAATCTACTCTGTTTATTACGTGCTTTTAATCTGTCTTTATACGATATCCATTCATTGCTAGTGAGTTCTCTATGTTTGTGTTGTCTCTTTTAAATAAAAGGGACAAAGGTCATGAAAAACTCGATATAAACATCACACACTTCAGCATGCTCATACTAAGGACTAGAAAGTAGATTGTACTTCATACCAAATCTCATAGAAAAATCATAAATTATAGTAGAAAAAATACTTATAAAAATAATATTTCTGTTTTTTTGAAGGACCAGGAGAAAAGGATGTATCACACTTTTAAAAAATAGGGAGCAAAAATAGTCAAATTAATAAAAACCATTAGAATTTATAAAGAGGGTGCATAAGATGAGGTCTTCTGCCCTAAGAATCTAGGATTCTTTTATCTAGTTATTTGAGAAGTGATTGTTGTTGGTTTATAAAGTATATTGTGGTCAGGACATTACTTTTAAAGGAAAAACCACATGATACTTAAGTGTGAAAAGTAGATGTGCATTACTTATAGTCTTTGCTTATGACACAACAGAGCATCAACAATGCTGCTATGATGCCATCAAGAGAACCAAACTTTGGTGGTCCAAATTCATGGATACCCTATTATAATGCCATTATAGTAGGAAAATGATTTTAATGCAAGTTAATGGAAACCACATTACGATGGTAAGCGATTTTATTGAAAGTCTATGAAGACCACATTATGATGGTCAAACAATTTCCCTGTAAGTCTGTGAAGACTGCATTAATAATGCCATTATAAGAGCAAAACAATTTCAAATAAACTCTATGGGGACTCATTTTACTGTCATGATGGTGGCAAAATGATTTCAGTGTATGTTTATGGAGAACCCCTTACAAAGCCATTATGGAAGCATTACAATAGTAAAAAGAAATTACAGGGAGCCCATTATAATGCCATTATAATTCCATTACATTGGTTAAAAGATTTCAGAGTAGTTCTACAGCAACACCACTACAGTGGTAACAATTAGATCATAGAAAATATCAGAGTCTATGACACTTAAAAGGAAAAACAAGGTCTAGATCTGGTTAATGTCCAGGAAAGAATCAAGTCTATTAAGAAAGTCTCACCTTACTGAGTTTGTGTAATTCAATGAAAACTTCTTCATTTCTAGATTATCCAATCTATCATCACAGTTGGAGGTATTTGTGATGTAAATTAAAAATTTAATCCCTCCTCTATGAGGTAACTTATTTTTATTGCCCCAAATGTGTTGCCACCTGTGGACCTCTGTTGTCTAGCTGCCACAATCCATCAAAGAAGACTGAACTTTGAGCCCCAATATAGAAGGGATGGCGATCTTGATCTCTCTGTTCCCAAATGGTTCCTTGACCTCTGTACAAATTTTCTCAACTCTTCCCAGGTGATTAATACTACCTATTAAGTGGGTATTCATTAACCAATGCTTAGTTGGCTAATGTTGAAGATTTTGAAACTATACCATTTAGTTTTGGGAACAGAAATCTATTGTACCATAACTGTAGATTATATCCCTACCTTCATCCACCTGATTGATAAGCATGGGCTATTGATAAGAATGTAAAGTATGTGAGGAAAATTATAGATGGCTCAGTATGGTAGACCGAATAATGACCCCCAAAAGATTTACACATCCTCATGTTTGGAACCTGTGAATATGTTATCTTACATGGTAAAGGGACTTTACAGATGTTAACTTAAGGATGTTGAGACTAGGGAGATTATCCTGGATTATCCGGGTGGGCCCAATATTATCACAAGGATCCTTATAAAAGGGAGGCAGGAGGATCAAAGACAGAGAAAGTGATGTAAAGGCAGAATCACAGATTGGTGTGATGAGACCATGAGCCAAAGAATGCTGGAGGTCTCTAGAAGTTGGAAGAAGCAAGAAATGGATATTCTCTTGGAGTCTCCAGAAGGAACCAGCCCTGCCAACACTTTGATCTTAGCCCCATAAGACTCATTTTGGACTTCTTACTTCCAGAACTGTAAGAGAATAAATTTGTGTTGTTCCAAGCCACTGAGTTTGTGGTAATTTGTGAAAGCAGCAATAGGAAACTAATATACTCAGTAAAATGGATTTTTCAACTGCTATGAAATAAGCTAATTAAAAAATTTTATTCTAATGACAAGAACAAAATTATCACATTGTGTTCAACATCTTGTAACACAATGTAATCATTTAGGTGTTGTATAATATAATTTAAAGACAACTATTTAAGGGCGGGCCCCGTGGCTTAGCGGTTAAGTGCAAGCACTCTGCTACTGGAGGCCTGGGTTTGGATCCTGGGCGCGCACCGACATACCGCTCATCCGGTCATGCTGAGGCCGTGTCCCACATACAGCAACTAGAAGGATGTGCAACTAAGACATACACCTATCTACTGGGGAGAAAAAGGAGGAGGACTGGCAATAGATGTTAGCTCAGGGCTGGTCTTCCTCAGAAAAAGAAGAGGATTGGCATGGATAGTTAGCTCAGGGCTGATCTTCCTCACAAAAAAAAAAAAAAGACAACTATTTAATTCTTTGTCCACTCTTACTGTACTGTCCCTCTTGATTCAAGCCCTTTAACTAAGACTTTTGGAAAAAAGGAGAAACACCAAAAACTTTGACAACATGAAAAGTGATACTGGCATCAAAAAACAACGTGAAACTTAGATCAGTATTTTAAACTAAAGTTATCTCTAGAAATATCCCATTCTTTCTACAAATATTTGTCCTTTCTTTCCTGGCAAGAGAGAGAATACACACATATGGAGATACTTCAGTGGCTATAAAACAGAAAAAAAAAAAAAAATGGACAGAAGATCAGTCACTCAGCCAGGAGTGAGAATAGAGCAAAGTTGGCATGGCATGCAAAAACAAATATTGCTCAGCAAGAGTCATTGTGCTCACTCACATTTCCCAGCCTCCTTCGCATTTGGGCTGGGGACATATAAGTGAGTCCTGGCAGATGAGAATGTGAGTGGAAGTGATGTGTCACTTCTCATTCAGAGCTTTTAAGAGCCAGTGTGCCTTCTTCTCTATTCCCCTGCTACAACCAATTTGGAAGTCATATGATGATAAGAGGATATGACGGAATCGAAGAAACCTGGATCCTTGAGTTACCACATGGAAAAGAATCCTCTGCTAAACTATGTTGGATAACTTTCATTGTGTTAAGCTACAAAGATTTTGGAGTTTGTTGTGGCAGCTAGCATTAATTACCTTAACTAATAACATAGGGGGAGCAAAAAAGGAGTTGAAAATTCTTTCCCAAAGTTATTCTTACATTTGGAATTAACTCCAGTTTTTCCAGAGGTCATAGTATCCTCCCCACAAATAAAAGTTATGTAGTTCTCAATGGGCATGCCGATGTAAGAGAAACGGCAATAGGAAATGTGGCTTACAGATATGATTCCTCAAAAAAGATATATAGTATAAAGAATTGAAATCCTGGAATAGAATTATTGTGAGGAGGGTGTTACAAAAGAACGCATTTTATAATTGTTGTTTATTTTATTTTTTTAAGGGACTTGGAGAAGAATTCAAGATTAAAACAAAAGAAACTTTTAAAAGGTAGAAGAAAGTTTAGGAGCAAGGTAAGCTTGGGAGGTATAACCCCAAAGATATTTGCACAGAAGAGAGATAAATCTAGTTTGATGTAATTGTGTGAGCTGAATTACACCACAGCAACAAGTATTCTAATGGAAGATTCATTTTAAGACACTTTAGTGAACTTCAGGCCCCAACAGAAGACTCATGCTTATCAATATTCAAGCGTATACTGGAATGAAAGGGTGCCTAACACTAACCCTAACCCATGGGAACCTGCAGTGGGTGCAGTTAGCTGACAGCCTCCAGCTGTAGCACCTCTAAATCCATGGTGTCGCCGGTGTTGAGTCCATGCTTCTCCCGACCAATAACTAAGCATATGGGGGTACTCAAGCCCAGTCATTCACGCCCAGTGCTAGGCTCTAGTGAGCAGCCTTTGTTAGAAGACTCCTCATCAGCCTCGCTGAGAATTTCTCAGAACTGCAGTGAATCTGAAGTGTTTCAACTATCCAATGCTCCTTTCTTCCCATCCTTTCACAAATGTCAAACGTGCATTGTGCTAGAATGCAGGTCTTGCCCTCTTCTGCTCCCTATCCCTTCAACCTTCACAGATTTATTCCAGCTTGTCATCTAGTGTTTCTTGAAAGACGTGAATTGACACAGGTGACACTGGAAGTTAGGTTCTAAGACTGGCTTCCTCCTCACCCGGAGAGCAATGAGGAAACCCAACCTGGGAAGAATCGGGAGCACAGTTAGCCCCTGGGACAAGGTGACCATTACTGTTTTCAATATGAATTTTTTATCCAAAATTTATGTATTTATTTGTTTGTTTATTTGATTATCTATTTTTCTTGTTGCCCTATTCAAGGGTTTTGTTTGGCTGTTGGGCAATCCAGACTCGCTTTGGACCAGTAAAGACTGAAGCTACATCAGTGAGGTACAGTGAGGTTTTAGTATCAATGCTTCCATGCTCAACCTATTTTTTTCATATTAATTTTAGCCCGAAGAATCAGAGAAAGTAGGCTTTCTCACATACCCATCCCCAAATTGTCTACTAAATCATTGCATGCAAGTATGTGTGATATATGTAGATCTCTCCCTAACCTTCAAGTTTTGTATCTTTCAGATATTGATCTTAGGAGACAGTTAAAAGAACTGGTCTCACGATCCTCTTATACACAAGGGGAACAGAGCAGGCAGGTATACGGATCAATAAAGATGTCCTGGGTATCCTTACCTATAACAACTTTTTAACTTATAAGCAGGTGAAGTATAGCACTGCTTCTTATAGAAGCATCTCTCCCTAGCCTCCCTTGTGTTTAACTTCAATACGTAGTTAATCAAAAGATTTGCAGGAAATTTTGTGAAGAATGGTGGGGTGGTGGGATAGGGGTTAGGGAATTGAAAGAAGGTAACAAAAGGTATAAAACATTTGCCTTTGGACAGAATTTATTATTGGATTTAGAATTCTGTATGAAAAGCCCCTACATGCGAGTGCTCAACAGATATAAGGCTTTGGCATATTTGTGTGTAGAGTAAGCGCTCAATAAATGCTCATTGTTCCTTAGCAAAAATAATGAAAACAACATTACATCAAATGCCAAGAGTGTGCTAAAAATGTTCCTTTAAAAAAATCCATAAAGGAACTTCTAGGAGAAATATGAAATACCAAAATAAATGCAATTAAATAAAGGTAGACAAAAATTACTAAAAGATAGATTGGAAGATCATACTGAGCCTGTCATGTAATTCAATCTGCCTGAAATCAAAGTGTGGAAATGTTCAATATCATTGATATGGCACTATCAGAAGTAACATAGTAATGGTTCAGGATTGTTTAGACTTCTAACCAAACTTGATCCAACAAAGGTTGTAGGTAATCCTTGTTAAAAATCACAGACTCATCCCCAGAATTCTGTAAGGCCAAGGATATGTTTCCTATAAGGGTTTATTAATGGTTCTCTTGATAATATATATGGTTAGGAGAATAAAAATATGTTAACATGAAACAGAATAGAAAAGCAAAGGAAAAAACCCCTCTAGAAATAGAATAAGTCAGATTTGAAGTCATCACTACAAATATTCAAGACAAATTTCTCCTCTACTTTAATTCACATTTAAAGAAATAAGACGCTCTACAGCATTCATGCCCCACTCCCCAATTTTCCAAAAGAATATTTTGGATATTTATGGTTTGATGAAGTATGAAAGAAATTGTTTTAATCTTTTTCCTTTTAGTATTAGCAACTATGTGCAATTTCAGAGACACTTCATCCTTATGTTTCTAATTCATTTGCAATTAAAATGATTTCAAAAGTAACTTTTGAAGTTTTTAGAATTTTTCCCCAGGAAGAAAGAGAGGTTATGCTTTGCCAAGAAGGTATGAACTTGAGTATTCAAAAGTTTAAGTTGGGTTTAAAATTTCAACCACAAGAACTGGGCTCTCAACTCAGAGGAATAAGTTCTCAAATTTTCATTTCTTACCTGCTAAACTTCCCAGGGTCATGATATGAATCCTAACCAGCAAATTCCAGCCTCTCTAAAGGTGAAAAATGATTGGATTTTGTGAGGGCTGGGAAGCAAGTGTTCTGGATAAGTCCAACTCTAATCTTGGGGGTGTGGCAGGAGGCAGGATTGTACTTCTGAGGAATGGAGCCAGGCACAAAAATGTAGCCACTTGGAACTCACTGGCATCACCTGTACTTTCTCCTGAGTTCTGACTGATAGTAAGATCGAAGTTCAGATGCATTCCCAAGCCGCATGGACTTCCAGTGATGCATCCTGGCTTCCCAACTTTCCCCTAAACAGTTGTGATTCCACAGAAAGTGATCAAAAGCTAGATCCAGGTACACTTTGTGCAACACTCATGCTTGATTCCATTGAAGCCAGCATTAGATTTATCTTAGACTACATGAATAAAAGTGAAGATCAAGTTAATCTCCAGAGAGTTTCTGACTCTTTTTCATCTGAAAAACCCTTAGTACATTGCTGAGGAATGGTCAGATGAACTCCGGACTTTAAGATAGATCTGGATCCAGAGCTGAGCTATACTAGGAGAGCTCTCAGGTGTCTGAATCTTGTCCTTCTGCGTAGCCTATATTTCCCTGATTTTTTCAGGGCAGCAAAAGGCACAGAAATGGCCTGTTGCCCTGGAAACAGCTCAGTGGCCTGCCACAGGACTTTCCTGGCCTGTGTGGGGAGGTGGACAAACCCTACTTGACTGCTGTCATTATTAAATGCAGGAGGAGAAAATAGTAACAGTTAAGTGCTTCACAAAATGCCCTACTGTTCATACCCACTTCTGCCCTCCTAGTTGCCTTTAAGGGCCAGGGTTGGGACAAAGTCTATCTTTATTTTTTACACAGCAACAGCCATCCCTGACAAACTAGAGAGGGCAAGGAGTGTGGTCGAAAGGACACTGGATTGAAAGTCATAAGATTTGGTTTTAGCCACAAACCAGTTCTGTGACCTTTAGTAAGTCACATAATTAAGCAGTTCCCAGTATCCTCATTTGAAAAAAAATGACCTGGTGATCCACTGGTTTCCTTACATATGTACAAAAGTATAGTTCTGTGTTTCTAAGTGGTGGCACAAGGGTTGGTAGGAGTTACAGAATGTCCTTTACTAATACATAGATTATTTTCAAGGAAAGGTTAGGCTGTGTTTGTGTCATGCTGAAATTAAAATTTCATCCAATGTCCTGGTGTTTTAATTCCATGAGAGAGTGGAATTGGTGTTCCTGGCTATAGAGATAGATGCGCTGAGGTCAGTCAGCCTGGAAAAATATCCTGGTTGAGTTTCCTAGTGGCCATAAGTGATGGGGAAATAAAGTCCAGTCAGTTCATCTCATGTCATACTTGAAAGATCATTTGTGCATTTGTGCATTTATGCTTAAAAGAGCTGACTCAGGAACGCTGTGACAGCTTTTAACTTAGAATTCTCTTATTTTTCTGGATTTCTGTCTCCTTCTTAATGGTATTTTAATGCAGTTTTTGTGTTCAATTATAATAGTGTTGCTAAATACAGTAGGTCTGATTCCACAGAAGAAGAATAGTTTTTTCAAAATCAGCATTTTCCTGCTGATTTGCCAGCTGTTTCAATAAATACTCATCTCCCAACTTCAAACGAGTATATTGCACTCTTACTAAATATAAATGCCATCCAGCTACCGGCTTTTGAGTCCTCCTTAAAACCAAACACAAAATCTGCACTATGAGGGACCCCTCTCTCGACCGCGAGCAGGTGACTTTGCTGACTCCGTTGTCCTAAAGAGTAATAAATGGTTGTTTTCCAGTCATTTCTTCCCAATGCAAGTGTCTAACTATGACCCAGTGAGTTAAGCACCTCCTCTTCTAGTTTTGCCATCTCTACTATTTCTCTAAACCATAGGGAAAAATTAGTCAGGGCAACTTAAATTTATAAAAATAATACCAGGTCTATTTCATACCATTTTACCGAAAAGAATTTTGACCTGCCCAATGGGATAGAATCAAATATGCATTAGGATCCAAGCATAAATTTTTACTTTTGGACACAGTAGAGCAATAGGATGTACAGATTCAGTGTAAGGAACAGGCTTTGTTTAAAATAAGCTAAAATGATAGTATGCAGTATCTTCAATATAAATTTTGTACTTTTGTACACTAATATCATAATAACTGTGGCTAAGGATCAGCGGTACCATCAGACTGCATTTTCAGCTGTACATTGTTTTTCTCACAGTCCTCACTGAATTGCATGTGTGCATTTTTCTTATTTTTAATCAGCATTACAAGAAATACAAGCAATTAAGCCTTTCAATATCTCCTAACAATAGTAAAAAGGCAGCTAAAGTAATTGCAGTAAGCATATTTGTTGGTGTTTGTATTTAGAAAAATACTAGTTGGTCTTTTATTTGACAGAAACTAAAACTGGGGAATTGTTACAGAAACAAATGCAATTCAAAAGGAAAGTCGCTTCACCCTAAAAAATTTTTATGCAAATCTATGCTTTTGAGTAAACATTTCTATCCAATAGACCAGTCAGGTTAATTAAAGGAAAGTGCAAATTGCTGGGTTCTTAGGTAGCAGCCCTTGCTGGTTGATCCTTGGATTGATAACAAGCCTCTATGGTAACTATGTCTCCACAACCACCAGGCTGACCATTTTCCAATCCAACTATTTCTTCCCACACCTTCAGAAGATGAGAGAAAATGTGAGGCCCTAAGGTACTGAGCCCAGCGTCCCGCATTCTCAGACACGTGGGTGGCCGACAGCAAATGGCCAGAAAACACTCTTATTTGGTAACATGCTGTTTTCACACAGCGACATTAGTGGCCCACCCTGAATTCTGGATACACAGACTATCTACACATAAGTACCAAATGGAGGGGGCAAGCAGGCTGCATGCAAACAACCAGGTATTGACTAGATTTGGCCACTTTGGGTTGTTGGTTTTGTCAAAATAACTGGCCATTTAAATGAATTCAATCATTTTAAAAATCAGTTTGTGGATGCAGACACAGCCACAGTCTAACATAGTTGACATTCTTTTCCTTGCAGCTGGAATTAGAAATTAGATACTTTTTTAGACTCACATCCATTCACAGCCCATTTTCTTTGCATACTTTACGGCTTGCGATTTCTGAAGTAAATCTTATATGCAAAGTTGGACTTAAAATGTTTTAAGTCAATGTAATTGGAATTGTTTACAGTATTTTCTATGACTTTTATCGGATGATCATCATACTTACATTAAATCATACATATTTGGAGACATTCTGAAGTTTGATATGAGGCTTATAGATAAAACTTACAGCTTAGTAGAATTTTTACACTTTATCCAGAAATTTTGGTACTACAAATAAAATCCACAATTTGAAGAAGAGCTGTCTTTCTGATTGCTACAAAAAAATAACATTAAAGGGGCTGGCCTGGTGGCGTAGCAGTTGAGTGTGCATGCTCCGCTTCAGTGGTCTGGGGTTCCCAGGTTCCACTCCCGGCGCACACAAACACACCGCTTGTCAAGCCATGCTGTGGCAGCATGCCATATAAAGTAGAGGAAGATGGGCACGGATGTTAGCCCAGGGCCAGTCTTCCTCTGCAAAAAGAGGAGGATTGGTATCAGATGTTAGCTCAGGACTGATCTTCCTCACACACACAAAAATAAATAAATAACTGATTAGAAATTTTCAAATGGCTCTACTTTTTTAACCATTTAGAATGCACATTTATTTATGTATTCCCCCCAGTGGAATGTAAGCTTTCTGAGGGCAGGAACTTGGTCTGTGTGTTTTACAGTTGTGTGCTCAATGCTTAGAGCAGGGCTTATCATGCAGCCTGCTCTCTCCAAATATATATTATATTCAGGCATCTCACAAATTTTTATTACATGCATAAGACATTCCAAATGCCATGGCACATTCTGAGGTCACCAAGCAAAATACAAGCTTTTTGTGATAAATGAGCTAATGGTAAAGAGAGATAAATGAAGAGATGATTACAATATATGATAAATACTCTGTTCGGTGTAAACATGGAAAGGTGTGCGGGCACAGCAGAGGGGCCCCTAACCTAAATCAGGGGAATCCAGGAAAACTACCCTGAATATGTGATGTTTCAGCTGAGATTTTAAGGATGCACGAGAATTGATCAAATGAATGAGCAACAGATCAATGGTTAGAGAAGTGTGTAGGCAGCTAAATCTTCAAAGGTCATGCAAACTCAGTTAAAAAAAAAAAAGGACTGTAATTCAAAGAGAACAAAATCGCTCAAAGTTTGTTTAAAGGAACATGGCATAAAAGAGGTGAATTTTAGAAAGATCGTTAATGGTAGTGTGGAGAACGGGTTGGAAGAGTCACTGAAATAATCCACTTGGGAAATAATGCAGATCTAAAATAAGGCAGTGGCTTTGGAGTTGGAGAAACTTAAATGGATTTGAGAGATATCTAAGAAGTAGAATGGAAAGAAGTAAGAGTCTTCTAGGTTTAGGGATGGGATGAAAGTGTTGGTAGAGCTAAGGGTGATTTCCAGTGTATGGCTTGGAAGACTGGATGGATGGTGATGCCATGCAACACAATAAAAAATATAGGACAAGAAGAAGTTGACAGGAAGTGGGTGCTTGGGAAGAATCATAAAATTAATTTGGAGCATGTTGAACTTGAGTTACCAATGTCACACAGAAGTGGAAGTGCCCAGTAGAAAGAGAGATATATATGTGTGGTGCCAAGCAGAGTGATGTAGGATGACAGAAGGGACTTGGAAATCATCAACATAGAGATGGAAGTGAGGTCACAAGAGAAGATGAGATCATGAGAACACAGCTGAGGATGAAACTCTGAAGGTTGTTCAACAAATAAAGAACAAGCGATGAAAGAGAAGCAATGTAAATAAGAATTATCACAAGTACAAGAAAAGAGAACATGTAAGGAAGCAGTAAGAGAAGTGAGTTTTAAGGGGAATGTAGTTACTGTCAAAACTGACATTAAAATCAGGTAAGATGAGGACAGAAAAAAAGTGTTGACAATAAGTCTATCAGACTTGGCAATTTGGTGGTTATTGGTCAACCATGCTGAAACAGAATAGTGCAGTCAGTGACCTGGAAAATAGAGAAGTTAGGAAATGAAGGACAGACAGACTCCTTTTTATAGACATGGCTAGAGCATGAAAGAAATGCAGAAGCTTACAAGGCGTAAAAGATTTACAGAGGAGCATTTCAGTTTTGTCCATGATTATTTGTTTACTCATTTATTGCTTCAACATTGAAGAGACTTAAGAGAGTATAATTAAAAGAACAGGGTCTCTGAGTAGGTATAAGTAATTGGGATCCAGGCCACAAGGGATGTTATTAGCACTGGAGGGAAGAGAGGCAGTATTTTCTGGGAGATATTAGGGAGGGAATGAAGCGTATTTGGGTACAGATAAGCTGCTAGTGGGGGGTGGGGGGGCTTATGGCTTCCATTTGATCTTCAAAGTCCAGCTGATGATGGGGCAGAGGCTACAGTAAGCTGGTAAAGTTTCAAAATAACTCCTGTACAGAATGTGAGCGAGTCATTTTGGGATGCATTTTGCAACATAGCAGCATAGGTTTAATCTTATGCAACTCTAGGTGTTCTTGCATTTTACAAGTTTAGTGATTGCTTGTTAACATATGCAATCAGTGCTAATTTCGTCCAGCCATATTATCTTTATTGCAGTTCATTCCTAGTGGCCACCTGTGCAGTGCCTCTGGGTAGGAGATGGATGAAGAGGTAGTAAGGGTAGGGGAAAAGATGGTAGACTAGTACTTAGCTGACCTTGGCTTTGAGACATGTTTTTCCACTGTTTCTTGAGTGAACCTGCTACCACAAATCTGAGCCTAAATTCCTCATATATAGCACAGAGATGATAAGACTTAAGTGGCATGAATGGAGTAAGGAGGTGAGGGGAGTGGAAAGGGTTAGGGGAGATAAGAAAAAAGATACATGGCACTGGACATCCAGTAACTACTACTACCTGATTGGAGATACTGGATGTACATTCAGATGTTAGATTTAAATATATTCACAAATTAATTAAATATAACCACAATAATATTGAATATTCTCAAATATACTCATTTCAGTTCACACCCATATCTCTGAACTTCAGGACCATATATCTAAGTACCTCCCGGACACCTGTAACTTCCCCACCTATACGACCAATGAGCCAAAGAACTATACTCCTATATGCCCTGACCACATTCCTCCTCACACCAAACTCTTTCCCTCTTTATTACTTTTGCAGGAACTGATATAATATTCAATTTAGACAGTGGGTATTTGCTAAAAATCTCTGGTTCCTTCACCATTATTTAAACAGTCTAGACTGAATAGTTGGAGTCCTACAGTTGTTCAATAGTTGTACTCCTCAAGGAGTCCAATAGTTGTACTCCTTAAAATCTATTTTTTCAGCTTTACTAATACTACTTTTATTCAGACTCGCATTTTCTTTTACCTAGACTGTTAAAATTTTAATTTATTGGGCAAATATTTATTGAATATCTATCATGTGTTAGGCACTGCTCTTGATGCTGGGATACAGATGAAAATCACTGTCTTTCTTGAGTTTATATTCTAGTGGGAAGAGACAGAATATAAAAATAAATATAATAAATAAGTGAATTGCATAAATGTTAAGAGATGACAAGTGCTATCTGAGCCCATTTCATTTTTAGCATGGCACTTAAGATTGCACATGAACCGACTCTCTGCTCAGATATCAAGGTTCATGCCTTCCTATCTTTTGACATGTGAAGTTTCATTTTTAGGAAATTATCTACAGTTCCCAAAGTTCACCACCATGTTTTTTGTTTTTGTGTTTTTGTGAGGAGGATCGGCTTTGAGCTAACATCTGCCAATCCTCTTCTTTTTTGCTGAGGAAGACTGGCCCTGGGCTAACATCCATGCCCATCTTCCTCTACTTTATATGGGATGCCGCCACAGCATGGCTTGCCAAGCAGCGCATTGGTGCGCGCCTGGGATCCGAACCGGCTAACCCCGGGCTGCTCAGCGGAGCGCGCACTCTTAACCGCTTGCGCCACCCAGCCAGGCCCAACACTACCATGTTTTATACCTCTTGCCTATGCTGTTTCACTCACTTCGATTTCAACCTTTCTCCCAGGCACTTTTCTGGGTGAACATACTGTGAGACTTAGACTCAGCTCATGGCAGCTGCTCTCTGAAGCCTTCCTGATACTCACATACAGGGGAGCTATGAGATACTGCTATCTCCCATGTATCCCAGTGCCATCCCATGCCTATCTCTATCATTCCAATTATGATATTGTATGGAGTTTTTTTGTTACAAACTGCCTCCCTATATCAGTTCATAAGCTCCTTGAATGCAGCGACCATCTTTGTGCTGCCAGTATCTAATAAAGTACTTGTCATAAGGTATGTACTAGATTAATACTTGCTAAGTGAATAAATGTCTATTGAAGAGTTTAAAATGGTCACAACTAGGGCTCTGTATTATGGTCAATGAAAAAATTAATCTTTTAAAAAATTATTCAGATTGCCTCATGGAATATAATAGTCATAGCTTATATTCGCAACCACTTCTTATATGACAGGCACTGTCCTGAGCACTTTGTATGCATTATTCTGTTTAATGTCCAGAAGAACTGTAGGAAGTAGGTGTTACTATTATTTATGAATGAGGAAACTGAGACACCGAGAGGTTAAGCAATCCCCTACAGTCTGACTCCAGGACCCAAGCCCTTCGTTTTCACATTGTACAGTCTTCTCCCACATAATTATCCATATTTATTCGTGGATGTTCCCCCAAATTAAAGATGATGATTAAAATTAAATTGAAAATTGAAAATGATTAAAATTAAAAGTAAAGACAAAGGAAAACTAGGTGAAGGGGGTCAAAAGGTACAAACTTCCAGTTATAAAATAAAAAATCATGGAATGTAACACACAGCATGGTAACTATAGTATGGTTAGTGATACTGTATTTTATATTTGAAAGTTGCTTAGAGAGTAGAACATAAAATTTCTCATCATCAGAAACAAAATTGTAACTATGTGTGGTGATGGATGTGAACAAGACTTATTTTGGTGATCATTTCATAGTATATACATATATGGAGTCATTTTGTAGTACACTTGAAACTACTATACTATTATATGTCAATTACAGCCCAATAAAATGATAATAACAAAAGTAAAAATAAATAAAGATGATCTGAGAACTCTTTAAATAATGGATTTATCTGATAGATGGAGATGCCGTGTTGGATGCTGACTGCTCCCAATCCTGATCTGAGCCTCACCTCAAATTTACTTTGCAGGTTAACTCTGTCATGCCTTCAATTCCTTTTATTAAAACGCTTAAGTTTATTCACCATTTACATATGGTTTGTCTAGAGCTATTTATTCTTTTTAAATCAGGGTAGGTGAGTATTTTGGCATAAGATAATTTTAGGTAACCTCATATTTTTAAGTAAAGTATATGTTTCTTATTATACAGAGACTGTCTTGTAGACATAAAATTATTACTGAATAAGGATATATGCATGTGTTTGAATATGAAAGTATTTCACTATATGGTTTCAAATATGTAGAATACTTTTCTTTAAATAGAATTAAATGATTGCACATAAATGCAAACCTGCTATATGATGTTCATATTTCTAATTGCAGAAGCTGGAAACAGTCCTAAATAACTTTTTTTTGAAATCAAAACATCACATTTATGAAAAAATTCATTCAACTTTTACTTCTATTAACCCTTGCATGGGCCTCAGCTAGGCATAGTCCTGGACATAAGAGGTAGAGAAAAAATTTCCTTTGCATTCTACTTTTTCTTATATAAAGCCCTGAACAAGACTGTGAAAGAATGTGAAGATTGTCTTTGCCATCACTATATTGTTGGTTCTATTCTCTTCTTGGGGACAGCAGGTAAGACTCTACATTGGGGGAATTTTGGGCTCTAGTAAGTTGTTGGTGGACATCATATGGAAATCAGAGGGGTCTTTGGGAGTACACTGAAATCTAATCTAAAAACCAAGGGCTTTCATTCAAAAATAAAAATGACATGAGTGAAACAGAGAAAGGCAGGAAATGCATAGCGTATGAACACAGACACAGATGCAAGAGACAGGATCTGCTATGCTTGCTTTAAATATGGATCCTGGGAGAGTTCTGGTCGCACTGAATTTAGGAGAATATGAATACATAAAACACATTCTGTTCCCCTTAAACTTAAGTTCACTGCTTAGCATCTTTAATTGTTCTGATCTTTGAAGATTTTATGGTTAATTATTTTTGATACATGCATGTTTTGTCCCTTTCAGTAAACTATAACTCTTAAAACCTAAGGTTGTTTCTTACTCATTTTTGTATCCTAATTATATAGCATAGCGTCTGTTTCATAATAAATGCTCAATTATCATGTAAATAAATTAATGAGTGGGTAAATGAAAGAATAACTTTAGCAGCGGGGTCACTGCCTTTGCTATACTTAAGTCTGTTTAGTAATTTATGTAATTTATGTAAATTTAGTAATTTACAACCTGAGCATGGCAATTTTGAACATTAACTATAATCACATGGACATTGTGGCAGTGCCTTTTAAAATGATGACCCTGCCAAATGCTTACCCCTTCTCTGGGAACCTTCTCCCAAGCAGAGGCAAGGAGTTCCTTCAATGGTTTTATTCATCCTTCCTGAACTAGGGATTGGTCACAGGTGATTGATCCAGGGGTACATACCTGACTTAACTTGATCCAATCAGACTCTCTTCCAGGATGTTTGCTAGATAAAATCCCCAAAGCCAAGAGTCATTGGAGTAAATTCTCAATAAGAATAGCATTCCAGAAACAAAAACCTACAAACTTCAGCTGTTGTAATTTAGTTTCTTCTCTCAGATCTGGGTTACTTTGTTATTTCCTTAAATTTCATGAGCTATTTTTCTGTCCTTCCACTAAGTTTTCTCTCAAACTAGTCAAAAAGTTTCTATGCCTTATGAACTGAAAGAACGTAACTGCTAAAAATATGAGTGAAGAATGCATCTCAACCCTTTCTTTTTTTCTCCTGTCCCCTATGGAAAGCTGACTGTTGTGCTTTGTATGTTACATTCTGTCTCTGTGAGAAGCTAAAATTTTCAGCTCTGTTTGAATTTTCTGGCCAAGTTGCTAGTTCATGAATGGCACAGGTGCATTCTTTCCAGAAATTCAAACTTATTGGGAAGGCGATAAGGTCAAAGATCTAAAAATAGTATCGAGGATTGTCATTCACCGTGAGAAATTCTTTGACAAGGAAGCCTAAGTTTTATTGTTATTTCTATGGTTACCATTTTCATCCCAGAGATTAAAAAAAGAGACCAGTTCTTTTGCAAATTTTTTTCACTTTTCCCTCAGGGAGAACAATCTGTTTCCTTCTGAAATTCTGTTACTCTGTTCTTTATCCTACTCTTGTACTGTTCTTTGAAGTTATAAAGTCCTATTTCACTTACATAAGACTGTTCAGATATAGGTAATGTGGTATAGATCTTTAACTTCAAACACTGACACAAGTAGAACAAAAAGATGCAGGTCACAGGCAAAAAATTTAGATATCTGCTTGAGTTAGAAAAAATATCCTGTGTTAGAGATTTTAAAATGAAAAAAGCTCTTGTTTAACAAAACGGCCAGGAAATATCAAATACTAAAATTGGGATAGACACAAGATAAGTAAATAGTACATAATACAAAGATGTTAAATTAATTTTGCATTTTTTAATGTTTACTGAAGAAATAATGCATCCAGAAATTCAGAGACTCTAAATACATTGAATATATATTAACTAGCCTTTAAATTTCTTGTAAGTTGGCACATTTAATTTTGACAAAGTGATAAATAAAAAAAAAAAGAAAAAACTTGAGTGTTGATACACATTGGTAAAACAGCTAGAACTGTACTTTTTCCCAATTTGGTCTGTTTACCCTCCTCAAAGTATTACCAAGCCCTAGACCTTAAAAGAGCAACAGGTAATACATGCTTGGAAATTAAAATCCTAGAACAACCTATTTTATAGTTAGTGCCATGAAGACCTCATTGCCTAATTCAAAATCTCATGCTTCCAGCATCCTTTATCTCCCAGAATAGTACAAAGATTGCCGCTAAATTCTTTATATTTGTTAAAATCAAATATTCACTTGATAATGGCATGTTCAGATCCTTTTTTAAATTTATTTATTTATTTATTTATTTATTTTTTGTGAGGAGATCAGCCTTGTGCTAACATTTGCCAATCCTCCTCTTTTTGCTGAGGAAGACTGGCCCTGGGCTAACATCCGGGCCTATCTTCCTCCACTTTTTTTTTTTATATGGGATGCCACCACAACATGGCCTGCCAAGCAGTGCGTCAGTGCGTGCCCGGGATCTGAACCGGCGAACCCCGGGCCCCTGCAGCGTAACGCACACACTTGACCGCTTGTGCCACGGAGCCGGCCCCTAAATTTATTTTTTATGGTGAAATATTTCAGAGACAAAAATAAAGAATATCAGATCCTATTTATTAAAATACATGTTTGACTGCATTCTCACTTTTTCACAACTGAAGACCATGTTCTTAAATTCAGATTCTTATATTATGATGAAATGACATTATTATATTGTTATTCTTATATTATTATGATACTATATTACGATGATTTAACAAATTACCCTTTAAGTGTAAAAGTAAGAATGGTGATTTCCAAAGTATTTACAGCTTTTTAAATTTTATGAAGTTCTTTGCACAATACATATAAGTAGTTAAACTGATAAAAAGCAAAACAACCTTGTTTGTTCGTGTTAATGTTATAGCCATTAATAAATGTGGTACTCATCTGTCCTGATCAGGACATATTCAAAATACTATGGTGACTATAAAAGTAAATGTCTTATGGACCCTGGTTCCTACTCTCATAAAACTTACAACCTAATAGGGAAGTGATCATAACATAATACATGGCAATATATGGGAAATACCACAATACTAGTGCAAACATCGTGCTCTTGGAGTTTGAGGAAAGGAAAAATATTTTTTAAGTGATGTTTTAAGTCTAAATATTTTTAGCAGCTATTAAATTCTTCAAATTTGCTTTGCTTTTTAAACTCCTCATTTTTCATTACTTTTGGTTACTTGAAAGAGCCGAAAAGCCTTCTTCAATTAGCTTATGATCAAATGTGAAATCTTGCTCTTCTGTAACTTCACTACCCTCTGTTGGAAACTGCAAAGTGCTAACTAACGTTCTTGTAATTTATTCTAGCTTCCATATCTCATTAGCACTAAATACAAAGAAGAGAGTTCAAAGTTGAATGTCATCCTGTGGCTCCAGGTTTTCAAGGAGGCACATTAACAGGAGTGGCAGCTTTAGAAGAATATTGTGCTGATTCAGGATGTGCTGCAAGATGCAGTGAGACTCAGGCCACATTTACAATCTTTGCCGCCCCACACCCCCACCCAAGGCAAGGCTTTAAAGACCTATTGATATAACTCTCTCACAGCTCAAGCTGCTCCCTGGATGTAACTTTACCAACCTTTGGAAGCTGCCTCTCTCAGGTCACTTGGGAACTACTGTATTTAGGTCACTCACAAGCAGGACTTATAAAATAGTACATAATACTCCAATTCAGCTGCCTAATGTGCCTCGTGAACTTCTAAGGTGTAGTTTGAGACTAAGAAATTCTGATTTTATGTTATGTGCCTTTGAATTTACCAATATGTTGTGTAGCCTTTCTTCCTTTTAACTTTCCTTTTACTTTTATTAAAATACATATATTTTTTCCGTTCCCCTACTTTCTCAATCAGATAATTATAACACTATATAATAATCTTATATAATAGCTCACTACTGTTTATGAGAGATGAAATGTTGATACGCTATGTGATACTTCAGGAGCTACTAACCATCTACAAATGTGTGTGTGTGTGCGTCTCTCATTCTCTGAGTGGTACTGTCATTCTCCAAGCTAGTGCCTGCTGTATGTTGAGGATGTCTTTAGAATGCCCCAATAGAAAGATTGGGCAAATGACGTTACATTCATTCACAAAAGGAGCTTAATAAATGCCCACTAAACATATGAAAAATGTCCAACCATATTGGTATTAAAATATTTTAGATTAAAACAACAGTATTTTTGTCAGCCAAACATTTTTTAATACTCGTTGTTGGCCAGGCTACAGAGAAACAAGCACTCTTGTATATTCCTGATGAGATTTTAAACTAGATCAATTTTTCTGGAAGGCCAGTTGCCATTTTGTATCAAGAGCCTTAATAGTCACATGGAAGATGGGATGCAAAAAGCATTCCCTTCTCTATTCTTCTCTTAGTATGTTGCCATACAAGGTTCTTCCTTGCCTTCTGTAGGGTCTTACTTTCCATTTCATGGAAGAGGTTCTACCAGAACATTTCCACAAAATTAAAGGAGAAATGAATGTCACTGACTATGGAATCAGAGAAGATTTCCCCACATGTGGATGCTGTAGTAGAATATGATGTTGGATTATCTCCCATTACAGAGAGGGTTAAGGTGTGGAATAGTTGATCGTATTGCACCAATGCTATGCTGGAGAAGAAGGAAATTTGGGGCAACCAAGAATTAGATTGTATAAATATACATATCAGTTGTTGAATATACTCGACAGTGTTTTTTTGTTTTTGTTTTTTGTCTGACCTGTATCATTTATTTAGGAGAACTGGCCCTCATTCTATGGCATAAGGTTCTGCTGATTCAGAGAGAGTTATCATGGAAGGAACATGACCCAAGTTGCGCCAAATATATTCCTTTCTCTGGGAATATGGATCTCAAATGAAGGCACACAGAGATGATAGAAAACAGTTGGTACTGATTCCTTCAGTGGTCAGTCCTGAAGAAATACTCCATTTATTTCTGCTGCTGAGGTCCTTGGGACTTCTCTTTCTGTCAAGGCCCTGAGATTACAACTTACTTTTATTCTGTGAAATATACAATATTCTTCCAACAAATCTTTCTTACTTAAAAAGAAGGAAAAAGAAAGGAATGAGGAAAGAAGGGAGGAAACAAATTGCTCATAACTTTGACCTAATAATTCCACTTCTAGGAATTTTCTTAAGAAAATTATGAGACATCAACCTAAAAATTTACATACAAAGTAATTACTTCCAGCATTATCTACAATGGTGAAAATAAAAACAAATGAAAATGGCAAACGGAATACTATTAAAATAATTATTTCAAGTAATATCTTAGAAGATTGGAAATGATTATGTTAGTAATAACAAAACAAAGCAACAACTAGAATATAAACTATATACTGTATAATCCCAGTGAAACATGCACATACTCACAGACAATCATATAATGTCCCAGAAGAAAATCTATCACATGTTGACAGTGGTTATCTTTGATGTGTAGAATTGTCTGATCTACCAATTTTAATGAAATGTCATTATCAGTTGAATGATAACAAAGTCCCTATAGTTCTTCTTTGTTTCTATATTCTATCTTAATGAAAAAATGGCAAATTTTATTTAGTAAAGAAAAACAGAACTGTGATTTAGGTTTCACAGTTTTCGTAATGAGACTGTGAACTTTTTACACTCCTATTTCCAATTCAAAAATCAAAAATAATTTTATCTTCTGTGTTAGTTGGGCCAGGGGTAGAGAGGTTGGTGGGGCATAACTCTATATCAGAGCTCCAAGCCTCTCTCTCTGGTTTAGCTGTCCAGCTGACCATATGGATGCCTCTTCATTCACTTACTACAAATTAATTCCTGCCCTTCACTCTCTATATTCTAGTCCCTTACCACCCCTGGCCACCAACTCCCACCTTGTGCTTATCCCTGCACACATTATTATTCTTTCTGGCTATCTGAATATCCTTTGCCTCAAATATTCAAGAATGGTAATAGTAATATAAAATTGTTGCCTTTTTCTGATTTTGTTTAATTTCAATGTTACTCTAGTAATATTTTTCTATTAAAATTTTTTTTTCATTTAGATGATGTGTTAAAGAAAACTTTATTGAAAAACTACTATTTATAACTCCAGTCCTAAAAAAAATAGTCTTTTATGTTAAAACAATGAACTGAAAAAAACCTGTCTTTTGGGAAAAAATAAAGAAAGATGGAAGCTTTTTGTGCTCAGTTTTTATGGCATAATTTTGCACATTCACTTATGTCATTATAAGTGGTCTTATACTCTTTGAGAGTATTATCTCCTCAACTGGACCGTCTATTTTATGAAGGCAGGGACTATTATTCCATTCCCTGTGTTTCCCCTACACAATACTTTACACAATATCTTAGACACAGTTGTAGCTTACAATGTTCTCTAATCTACTTTACCGTCTTTGTATACCATGATTCAGAATTTTACAATAACTTATTTTCAAAGCCGTTAAAAGCAATACCTGTGGAAACAGTGGGTACCTAAACAAACCATGGGGTAATCTTTACTGTTCCCAGCCTAAAAAGACCTACTGATCTCATAGGTGTGTCATTTTAGTTTAGTTTGTCCAATAATGAGTTCATCTTGACCTCAAAGTTCTTCTCTTTATAAAACAGAATATTTTAGCATTTAAAACTAAAAATAGGATCTAAATTAAACTGGGAGAACATGGCTTCTAAAACTCTTTTTATTTATCTCTTATTAGAATATGAGTTCCCATTGATATGCACCAGCCTAAGATGGAATTGTATGAACCAATTCATTTGATGAAAAAGAAAAAAAAATTTTTTAAAAGAATCTCTGAATTTGTGCAGTAAAAATTCTGCTATGCTACTATATATCTAAAATAGAGATGGAGATTATATACTCTCTCTGTCTCTATCTCTCAATAGCTATATACACATACACAAACAAACATACGTATTGTTTGATTGTCTTAAAAAATGGAAAGGTAAACTTTAAAAAGTTGTTACCTTATGAGAGAGCAACAACAGAGTGAAAGGGACAAAGATAAAAGATAGGCTTATCCAAAATATACCTAGTTTTAAATTTGGACTTTGAATTCATGCAAATCTTTGAACATAATTTATAAAACAAAGTCAAACTGAAATAAACACAACAAATACCTAAAAATCAAAAGCAAATGAACCAAATGGTGTATTGTATTGGTGACACAACTTCACAGGGAGAAATTCTTTTAAGTGGCTTTAAACAGTGATTTTGACAAACCTTCCCTGTTAGTATGTATCTTAAAGACAAAAAAGTGCTGAGGAGAAAAAAAACGTAAGCTGCTTTCAGTAATCATATTGTTTTTGTTTAAACCACTTTGCTGAGGTATGATTGACATACAAAAAGCTGTACATATTTAATGTATACAACTTGATGAGTTTGAGGATAAGTATACACAATGTGAAACCTTCAACACCATCAAGGCCATAAACATATCCATCACCTCCCAAAGTGCTATGTCCTCCTGCCCCTTTTATTATTATTTTTTTTTTTGTGGTAAGAACACTCAACATAAGATATATCCTCTTAGCAAGTTTTCAGCATACACTACAGTATTGTTATCTATAAGTACTATAGCTGCATAATAGATAGCCAGAGCTTATTTGTCTTACATAACTGAAACTTTGTACTCTTTAACTACCACTTCCCCATTTCCCTCCCACCCCCCAGCCTCTGGCAACCATGATTATACTCTCTGCTTCTATGAATTTGATTATTTTAGATTCCACATGTGAGATCATACAGTATTTGTCAGTAATCACACTATTTGTGATAATGCTAGTAGTGTTATTCTGACACTGTCTATATGATGAGATAAAGCAAATAAGTAATTAGGTGGTGTCATTGAGACCTTGGATTGTCAGTGAAGAGAAAGGAGATACAGATAAAAATAAAAGTTAAAAAAACAACTAATCTTGAATTTGAATTGGAAGTATCAAAGTGAACTCATGATTTTTTTCTCAGCTAAAAAAGCCTAGAAACACAACAAAGTGAGTAGCAGTGAGGATCTCTAACGCCTATATTATGGTCAATAACTACCATGTCTCCACTTGGAGAAGTGGCTGATTCAGGTCACTGGGCACAGAAGCATCAAGAGATGCCCTTAGGAATCCACTGGTTTTGAAACTTTTCTTGTCTGCCGTCACTGTGCAGTAGCAACACTAAGTCCATTAGGGCCGGTTACCTGTACCAATATAGAAAATCTTTTCTTTGTCTTTTAGAGCTTAGACTAACCAGGTGGTGATCAGAGCGTCAAGTTTGGTGGAACTTTAAGTGTATACCCTGGCAAATAAATCCGCTGCCCTACACATGGAAAACAGAATCTCGGTTCTGGCAGAACATAAGCCTATGGAGCTGAGATTCAAGAGTTTCACCATTGAGTCACAAGGTATGATGATGACAGAGGCTAGTCATACTTCAACTCCTTGTTCCGATATCAATATATTCTACTACTAAGGACACAGCACCTGATGATGGCCTTTAGTTCAGTACATACACCAAATCATGGAGGAAAGAGCTCAAATCCCAGATGGTACTTTAGATAAACATTTTCTAATGTTCTTTTCAGCCAGCTGCTTCTGGGTGAGGAACATATGTTAAGACCAGTAAATATGATGTTCTAGGGCTTATTGTAATACCTCCTTTATCATAAAAATGGGTTATTTGGTCTGAAGCAGCATTGTGTGGGTACCGTGTTGATAGATGAGACACCTTGGTAAGCCTTTAGGTGGCGGCAGTGGTAGCAGCATTTCAGGAATGGAGGGCATATCAATAGCCAGTGTAGGGTAAAGATCTATCTGGCAAAGATTTATCGTTGATCACGAAGAATGGAAAGGATTGATGTAACAAAAATGCCACAGAGTGGCTGACTAGTCACTTTGAGAAATGCTGCCGTATTGAAGGCTCAGAACCCATTTCTGATGATGGCAAGTCAAGCCTACAGCAGTGGCAGTAGCATGGTCAGGCTTGTTGAGAAGGAGCACATATTGTTGGGCCCAAACACAGCCCACTGTCTCTACCATTATGGACACACTCTTCATGGGCTCATTACACTGGCATTAGAATGTCCCTCTAGTTTCTGAGACTTTCTGCAGTGGAGGCTCTCATGTATGCATTAACACGCATGAAGATCTGCCTCTGTTATGCCCAATTCCATAGATTGAGCCATACATCTCTCCCTCAGACTTCCTCAGACCTGCTTCTCTAATTTTTTTCTTTTCAGGCTCCTATCTAAATAATTTACTACTAGACAGGAGTCTGTGTACATCTGCATTTCAGTCCACTTATCCCTATACACAAAGTAAACAGCCAAGTTTCTGCTCTTAGCTCTAGGTAGTGGAGGATTTCTTTTGACCACTATTAATTGGAGTGGGGCCAAAATGTGGCAGGCTATCCACTCTGGGCTGGTATTGTTAACTTGGGTATAGTACCAACATACTGAATAATTTATAGATGAAATTATATAATATTTTTTTTTCCAATTTGCCTAATAATCAGACAGGTGGGGAAAAGGTAACTAGTAACTGGTCACGGTATAGAAGAAACAAAGTTGGCCATGAGTTGATAATTCCTGATGCTGAGATAGCTACAAAAGTGTGCCTTATACCATTCTTTCTACTTTCATATGTAGTTGTGATATTTCATAATGAAACATTAAATAAACCTCCCACTACTAAGTTCTAGCAAGCATGCAGTGAAGCTGCTAAATTCATGTTCAATGACACGGGAATAAATCATCATATGAGCAGTTGGTATATGAATTCTTTTGTAGGGAAAGACTTACTCTGTAGAGAAAATAAGAATCATTTAAATAAAATACTGTGTTCTTAGTAATATGGTCACCTCTTTATGTCACCACAAACCTAGAGCAAAGCTATGAAAAGTACTTTTGGTATGTTCAGATTTTCTGGGAAATCTGATGAATGGATTCAATTTTGAATTAAGGTTAGGGACTACCGAAATATAATCAGCCAGGGCAGAAAAGAATGACAGCTGGCAAATGGATTACACAATGTGACATTTAGTCTCCAATGACGGGCACCATCAGTTCATTCCGTCCGTTACATACTTGCTACTTTCCCATTGAGAAGTGGAATCCGTTCCTCATCTCCTTCAGTCTGGGCTGGTGTAGTGATTTGCCTTGACCCATAGAATGTGGTAGAGGTGGCACCGTACCAGTTCCAGTCCCCGACTTTTGGAAGTGTGGCAGCTTCTACTATCTTTCTGGAAGAAAATCAACAATGTTGTAAGAAATCTGAAGCTCCTTAGACTACTGTGTTGTAAGGCAGTCCCGGCTATCTAGGTAGAGAGTCCCCACGAAGGAGAACCAAAGGACATGACCCCAGTCCCAGGCCAGCATCTGAGCCTACCCCTAGCCATTTAGGCAATACCAACAGAGGCCCAGATGTTACGGAGCAGAGATAAGATGTCCCTGCTGTACCCTGTCTCAATTCCTGACCCACAAAATCATGATTAAATAAAATAATTGCATGTTAAGCTACTATTTGGGGGATAGTTTGCTATGCAAAAATAGATAACTAGGGGCGGGCCCGGTGGGGCAAGCAGTTAAGTGCGTGCGCTCTGCTGCGGCGGCCTGGGGTTCGCCGGTTCGGATCCCAGGCGCGCACCGATGCTGCGCTGGTTAAGCCATGCTGTGGCAGTGTCCCATAAAAAGTAGAGGAAGATGGGCACGGATGTTAGCCCAGGGCCAGTCTTCCTCAGCAAAAAAGAAGAGGATTGGCATCGGATGTTAGCTCAGGGCTGGTCTTCCTCACATACACACAAAAAAATAGATAACTAAATGTCTAACAATAAGAAAAGTAAATTATGGTGCATTTAGTAGATAAAGTTTTATGTATTCTTTATGAATGATAACAGTGAAAACAACATAGCAAATGCTCACAAAGTTATGATAGATGACAAATTGATATGCAAAATTATGTGTGCAATCTGATTAAAATCAAAATCAAATAAAGATATATATAAAATAATGAAAAGAAATATAGGAATATTATATCAATGACCTAATATTTGTTTTTACATTGATATTAACTAAATTTACTAAATATATAATAAAACGAATTTATCTTTATTTCATGAGTATAGTATCTCAAACACTATGCTCACTTACTTGTTTCATGCCCAGAGATTTATAAATGCTTTGAGATTGTATGGTACCAGGATAACAGAAAAAAAGCTAAGCCTGGAAAATCGGCAGAAAAATGATTTACATTTTCTTTGTGAATCATGCCTGGGGTATGTAAAATCCTCTATAACAAAGTGCCTGACCTAAGGTAGACTTTAAATAAGTATTGGTTGAAAAAAAGGGAGGAGGGGGGAGAGGGGAAAAAATGATAAATTTTAAATCTTGATTCAAGGAGGAGGCACCCTGATATGAAAAAATGCACCTCAAGAAAGACACTATAAGACTCAATAGTAGCTAATGCAAAATTCTGCAGTATATGTTAACATGGGATATTCTCCCTTTATTCATAGCTGTATTACCAGCATTTCTTTTAAAATTAGTTAGTTAAACAGTAGAACACATTTTCCCTTAGAAATGACCAAACAATGGTACCATGCCAGACTGAGGTTTGGCCCTAGAAAGGAGCCATGAGATTTGCAGCTGGTTACAAAACTTGCAGAGGGCCAAATAGTCAGCAAATCAAACTAACCACAAAGACTTTAGTATATTTTCTGGCTTCACAATAAAATTAGGTTTGGAATCTGTTGGAGTTATGAAACTATGTAACTCCAGAAACATTTTGACACTGCCAGCGTCTCACAGATTTCTAATTATACTAATTGACAAGTTATAATTGAGTCAGATGCTTTCTTTATTGATAAATACATGTGGAGGACTTCCTCTAGGGAGTAACATAGTATATAACATTTAATCTTCATTTGGTCAATCAAAAATTTATTTACAAATAATATTTCAGCAACATGGCTATTTAACCAAAAGTACACTTATCAGATATGAGTGGTCATTATGGGTATCTAAGTTTATCGCTCTGAAAATAAATAAATATCAGTAAAAGTAAAATAAACTTGAAATATGTAATTTAAATAGATTAAATGTATCTCCATATGTAATGAATCTAATGCTGTATAATATTCACATTCACTACAAATCTCTTTTCCTTTTATTTATAAACACATGGCCTTCTTAACTTGGGATCGCAAGGAGTTTAGAGATTTGAATGTGGGCTTTTAATGAGGTTCCTATCCTGAATACACTACCTAAGAGCTACGAGAACTTGGGGAATTGAACTTCTTTGTGCCCCAGTTTACTCATCTTTGACACAGGGCTAATATTAACTTCCTCCTAAGCTTGTTAATAAGATGAAAAAATTCCCAAATGAGAGTGGTTAGCAGTACCTGGGACTTGGTACTTACTCAATAGATACTAACTTTAATAACATCTAGCCTAATTTCCAGTACAACCTTTCCATGAAGGGACATATGAGAAGATTGCAGTCATTGATGAGGGATATCCACCCACTTTCTGAAGAAAGTCCTACAAGGCATTGACTTCAACTCCCATTTCCTTCACCCTCTGGAACATTACCTCCTGCTTTAATATTTCTAATATTCCCAAACCTCTAGACAGCCTACTTGCATATCCAGTCTCTGGAGGACAATTTCTAATTGTTTAAAGTACCTAAGGGAAGAAAAACAAAGCATTTAGAAATCTCTGTAAGTAGACCCAAATTGAAAATTTGAACTACACAAACTGTAGCTAATTTGGAATGTTATTTTCATATACATAATATCAAAAAATGGTAATGGTTTATGTAAGAATATTTTATTAGTTATGCTTTTATTATATGTCAGTCAACTGGAAAGGGAGCACTAGAGAATAAAATATACACAGTGACTTTCCCAAGATAATGCAGAACCTGGGTGATCATTCCTGATTCTTAATCCCTGAATAGCTTGCCTGGTTATGTGCTGGGGAAGTTTACACATCAAAAGGTTTAAGTGAAAATTGTTTTATGTGATGTGTCTGGCCTGGCTTAACAAATGTCTCAAAAGTTTAGATTTCCTGATATAATTCCTTACTAAATATTATGGTATTACTTTACTAGAAGATCAAACTGTCTAATTTATTTTCTGACACTTGAATCTTCAAACCCTCAATTTCATATGAAAGAGACTTATTAAAACAAAAACAAAACAAAAAAGAGAATGGTAGGATTTCTTGAAGCCATTTTCAGAAATCCTCTGATTTGGATGTATCTATACTTTTATAGCTCAATTAGGAGCTTTGTTTCTAGAATTCCTATAGCATCTTTTTTTTTCTTACAGAAAAACTATTTTTGAGGAAGAATTCATTTCAATTGAACATTAAATAACACAGAGAGATAAAACTGTAAAATATGTAATATAGTAGGACCTCTTCCCAGGATGGGCAAAGTATGAATTGAGATCATAATTTCTTAAATAATTCTTGTTTATTCTGAGGGCTGCTTAAAAACATTGTTGATTCATTAAGAGTTCCTTTATAATCATAGTGATCTCAAATGTTTGCATATGCTCCATGGATGATCATATGACTGTGCACAGTAATAGTCAACAAAGGCCTAGCCTTTAAGACTACGTTTTACTGTCAGGAACTACCCACAAATGGTGAACCACCTTGGGCTATTGTGCATAGAAATGATCATATCTGGTTTGTGTGGGAAAAATGACATTCCCAGTTCCTTAATAACATAACCTTATTGAATCCATTTCTAAGCAGGTAGAGAAACCCTCCTGGAATGCTTTCCAGAGTTCAGATATTATCCATTATTTCTGCTTTTCTCTCTTAATTCCTTTGCAACTCTTTTCTCTGTGGAATTATGTTCTTCCTCCTTAGTTTATTCCTAGAATGTGGTCCTTCAAATACGTAAATAAATGTGGGGGATCAGAGTCTATGATACATGCAATTAATTGTGTTGAACAACTAGCTGAGAACTTCTGGTATCACAATCTCATCATTCTGGTAAATTTCTCAAAGTGTCCTTCCTATTTAATTGAGATTATGTCATTTAACCCGAAAATAAAGTTCACAGAACATTTGCAACAAATTTTATAAGAACAAATTTGCTATCAGGAAACATCATATTCTACTATGAAAAGGTTGGTGCCCTGCATGCAACCATAGCCAGTGAAATACTTAAGTATTAGTAAACTTTCTGTTTAAATTCCTGAAAACATTCTATCCATTTACCCATTCAATAACTTATTAACTAATTCATTCAGAAAACGTTTATTGAGGACCCTGCTAAATGGTGGGGATAAATGGGTTAAGAACAATCCCTGCCATGGAGGAGGCGGCTGCTCTGATAATTCGTTTTAGAAATCTTTATTTTCTATTCCAGTGATTAGTCTGTGTGAGTGTGTATGGATGTGAGTGAGCATTTTTGTATGTGAGAATCTAAACTATAGAGGTGAAGGACATAAGCTTTGGTGTCAGACCTGGTTCCAAGTCCAGCTTTGTCATTACTAGCTGTATGACCTTGAGAGAGTTGGACAACCCCCTAAAGTCAATTTCTTCACTTGTAAAGTACAGATAATAGTGGTATCTTTAGCATACACCACTAGAAATGCAAGCTACTTCTCAAGCCTTTCTCATTTATAGATCTCAAACATATGATAGACTCAATATATATAAAATATTTCAAAATATATTAGTTAATGTCTGGCTGCTTCTTAGGAAGAAAGCAGGAAGGAATGTTGCTCGCATGCTACCAATAAGAATACATATAATTTACAAAATGTAAACTTCTTGTACCCATAAGGATGGTGAGATCGTGGGGCAACGAACTAGCCTGAAATCTATAGAAAGACAGGAGCTTTTAAGGAGAAATGAGCCTCAAGCACTGACTCACGAGGAGCAGAGCAGTGGAGGAAGATGGGGCAGCTGAAATTTTTAATGCATTGCTGACATGTGGGCTAACATGAGAACATAGAACCTCAGGGAGCTGAAAACACAGGGGAATCCACACCCACTCATAGACTTTTCTACATCCAGTCAAAGGCTCTTCTCCAAGAATCTCTACCAGGTCCCATGAAAAAACTGGGAACAGAAAGAGAGACTGGAGAATGCCTCCCTCATGGTGCAAAAGAGGGGAGGAGAAGGCTCTCACGGTAGGAAAAGCCAGAAATCCTGTCCAGGTCCATCTCCTCTATGGAACAAGAGCCTAAAGTTGTGAGAAAGACAAAAACTCTTGCCACCCCAGGTACAGGTGTAGACTCATTGTGCCTGGGGGAAGGAGAAGGGAAGAATCTCACCACTACTGAGGGATAGTCAAGAAACTGTAGGAGGCCCAGATCATTAGAGGTCTCCTACCGCTGAGGGATGGTCAGAATCCCTGAGGAAACCTCCATACCAGGGACATAGAGACTGATACTGTATAAAGACAACGGGGAATCCCCCTGTCTTCTACCACTAGGCTAGCAAGCACGGAGTAACAAGAAATAGTAGTACACCTCAGGGGGAAAGGTCAGAGGAAAAGCGATAATACTGATGGAGAGACATTGAGAAAACTCTCTGCAAACCAGTCCCACCCAAGAACAAGGATGTGCTAGAGATGTCTGAAGTCAGTGTACACTGAAGGTAATCAACGCGACGATGAAAGGTAAACCCAGCTAACTTTCTGACCAGACTGACTTGCACTGTCACACTAGTAGCCAAGGAGAAGAAAGCACAAGCCTATTTCTAGGCATAAACACTATTTATAAATCAGACAAAGTATATTCTCTGATGATAAAACAACTTAACCAGGAATTAATAACAAAAGTAAATGTGGAAAATACTCAACTATTTGGAAATTAAACAACACACTTCTACATAACTTGTGGGCTAAAGAGGAAGTCTCAAGGAATTTAGAAAATATTCTAAGTTGAATGGAAATAAACACACAACATATCAAAATTCTCAGAATGTAGCTATCAAAGGACTTGGAGGGAAATCTATAGCATTAAATGCTTACTTTAGAAAAGAACAAAAATCTTAAATCAAAGTTTCCATCTCAAACAAGGAAAAGAAGAGTAAATGAATACAAAAGTAAACAGAAAGAAGGAAATATAAAAGATAAGGGCATAAATCAATAATATTGAAAATAAGAAAACAATAGAGAAAATCATTAAAACCAAAATCTGGTTCCTTGGAAAAAAATAAAATAAAATGGATAAATCTCTAGTCAGACTTAACAACAAAAAAGAGAGAAGACATAATTACCAATATCAGGTATGAAAGAAATGAGATCACTAAAAAACCCACAGATATTAAAATAAAAAAGGAATCCTATGAACTACTTTATGCCCATAAATTTTGGAAACAGATGAAATGGACAAATTCATTGAAAGATACAAATCACTTGAGCTTACTCAAGAAAAACAGATAACCTGAATAGTCTTATTATCTACTAAAGAAATTGAATTTGTGGTTAAAAACTTTCCAAAAAAAGAAAACCCTAGGTTGGTTCACTAGATGGCTTCATTGTCAAGTTCTACCAAACATTTAAGGAGGAAATAATGCCAATTAAATGCAAAATTTTCCATAAAATAGAAGAGAATCCTTCCCTTCTGAGGCTGGTGTCAATCTGAAACCAAAATCACAGAGTGCCATTGTAAGAAAACAAACTTACAATCTAATATCCCTTATGAACATAGATGCAAAATTATTCAAAAAATTGAATACAGTCATATAAAAAATGTTTATTACATTCTGATAAATCAAAGCAATTCCATCACACCAACAGAGTAAAAAAGAAATAAAAAATATGATCATCTCAATCAATGCAGAAAAATCATTTAACAAAATACAATACTTGTGCACGATAAAAACCCTCAGCAAACTAGGAATAGAAGCATATTCTATTTAATTTATTATTCATATTTATTTATGTTTATTTATTTATATATTTATATTTATTTGGTCCCTCATTCCATTTAAGGGAACCAAAAAAATAAAAGTTATAGCTAACATCATACTTAATATTGAAAGACCGTTAAGCAAGAAAAAGAAGCATAAAGTTGGGCAGCTCATATTATCTGACTTTAAGAGTTACTTTTAAACTACTGTAATAAAGACAGTATTATACTGAAGAAATAATAGAAACATAAATCAATTGTGAAGAACAGGGAGTCCAGAAATAGACCTACATATACATGGTGAATTGATTTTGGGCAAAGTTGCAGAGGCTATGGAGAGTAGACGGTCTTTTCAACAAGTGATGCTGGAACTATTGGACGTCCATAACCAAAATAATTAACCTCAAGTTATACCTCGCATCTAAACAAAATTAACTAAAAAGAAATCATAGACCTAAATGTAAAACCTAAAGCTAGAAAACTTCTAGATAAAGCATAGGAGAAAATCCTTGTGAACTTGAGTTAGGCAAACATTTCTTAAATACAGTACTATAAGCATGAACCACAAAACAAAAAACTATGATAAATGGACTATATTAAAATTAAGAACATCACTTTTCAAAAGATAATGTTAAGAGAATGAAAAGACAAGGCACAGATGGAAGAATATATTTGTAGAACACTTATCTGATAAAGGATTTGTGTCCAGAATGTATAAAGAACTCTCAAAACTCAATTAGAAGAAAACAAACAAATCAATACAAAATGGGCAAGATATTTCAACAGATACTTCACTGAAGAAGAAATAAAGTTGGCAAATAAGTACATTAAAAGATGCTCAACATCATTAGTCACAGGGAAATGCAAATTAAAACCAAAATGAGCTATACAGTAGGAAGGATTCTAAGACCATGCACTTGTACATCCTCCTCTTCATGAGTGTGAGTGGGACTTCTAACTATGATGGAACATCACTCTCATGATTACGTTACATTACCTGGCAAAGGTGGAGGGATTGTGTAGATATAAATAAGATCTCTCATCATTTGAGTTTGAGCTAATCAAAAGGGAGATTATCTTGAGGGGCCTGATCTAATTAAGTGAGCTCTTAAAAGAGGGTTTAGTGGTCAAAGACAGAGGAAGTCAGAGACATCTCCTGTTGGCTTCAAAGAAGAATTAAACTGTCGTATTGTGAGAGGCCTGTGGCTGGGAGAACTCTGGGAGGTCTCCCAACAGCAAACAGCGAGCAAGAAAACAAGGAACTCAGGCCCACAATGCAAAAAAACTGAATTCTGGGGCCGGCCCCGTGGCTTAGTGGTTAAGTGCGCACGCTCGCTACTGGCGGCCCGGGTTCGGATCCCGGGCGCGCACGACGCACCGCTTCTCCGGCCATGCTGAGGCTGCGTCCCACATACAGCAACTAGAAGGATGTGCAGCTATGACATACAACTATCTACTGGGGCTTTGGGGGAAAAAAAAAGGAGGAGGATTGGCAATGGATGTTAGCTCAGAGCCGGTCTTCCTCAGCAAAAAAGAGGAGGATTAGCATGAATGTTAGCTTGGGGCTGATCTTCCTCACAAAAAAAAAAAAAATGAATTCTGTCAATGACCTAAATGAGCTTGGAGGGGGACCCTGAGCATCAGATGAAGATACTGACGCTTTGATTTCAGTCTGGTGAGACCCTGAGCAGGGAACCCAGCTAACCTGTGCTTAGCCTTCTGACCCACAGGAACTTTGAGAAAATAAATTTGTGTTGCTTTAAGGTGCTAAGTTTGTGATAATTTGTCACACAGCAACAGAAACTAATACACAATACCACTACACACTTATGAGAATGGTCAAACAAAACAAAAAGACAGACAGTAGCAAGTGCTGTTTGCAATGATACAGAGCAGCTGGAACTCATGCAGTACTGATGGGGATGAGAAATTTTACAAATACTTCATAGAACAATTTGGCAATTTCTTATAAAGCTGTCCACACTCTCATCATACAACCCAGTAATCCATGCTTGGATATTTACTCAAGAGATGTGAAAATGTATCTTCACTCAAAAATGTGTAGGTGAATGTTTACAGTGGCTTTATTCATAAATACCAAAAAGTAGAAACAGCCCGAATGTCCTCCAACTGGTGACAGGTTAAACAAACTGTGGTACATCCGTACAAGGGACTCCTGCTCATCAATAAAGAGGAACGAACACTTGATATATGCAGTGACGTTGATGGATATCAAATATTTATGCTAAATGACGCAAAAGTATACATACAGTATGATGCCATTAAGTTTACATTTCAGAAAAGGTAAAATTAGAGAGAAATAAGACAGATCAGTGGTTGCCAGGGATTACAGTGATCAGAGATATTGACTACAAAGGGGTGTGAGTGATTTTTGGGCGGTGATAGAAGAATCCTATGTCTTGACTGTGTGGTGGTGACTACATACACTTGCCACAGCTCATAAACTATATACAAAAAAGGTTAATTTTTCTGTGTATGACTTATACTTCAATTAAAATATTGATTTGAAGACTAGAACATAGCTGCTGGATTGAAATCCCAATGACTTAATACACTAAAGTTTCTCTCTTGCTGAGAAAATTTCAAAGTAAACGTTTATAATCTATGGGCAGTTTTTCTACACGTGTGCTTCAGGGACCCAACCTTCATCTTGTGCCTGTGTGTTCTTCAACTTGGACTCCAAAGTTCCCCAGATGGTCTGCCTCAAGTTGGCAAGAAAAAAAGAGCACGGGTTGGCACCCATGAGAGGGCCAGGCCTGAGAGTGGCACACATCACATTTGCTCACGTCCATGGCCCAGGAATGAATCCAGAGTCACAGCTAACTGAAGGAAGGTAGTCAAATTGAAACAAGTGGTTTGTATAGGAAATAAGGAAAACATGTTTTGTGAACAGACAACCAGTCTATTTATTATCTTATAGTAAATACAAAAGCATAAACGTTTTCCCACACGTAATAAAGTTTGGGCTTTAACAATCAAACAAAAAATCAAACTGAAAAACAGAACAAAATTAAACACAAGGGGTGTTTGTTAACTTTTGCAGAATATTTAATTCTTGTGGAATATTTCTGCTTGAATAATGTATCCTTTAAAAATGAATCAATAAAAACACTTTTGCATAAAATGTTTACTTCTGATGTATCTTTCAGAATTCTTCCCACTTGTGATCCATCTCCTGATTTGCAGTTCAGATATTTTTCTACTATGTCATCTAGCTTCTCCGAATTCAAATTGGAGAGATGTTCGCTGGAACAAAGATGAGCTCCTGAAGAAAAGCTTCACAAATCACTTTTATTTAATGTAGATAACATTTAAATGAGGTTTTAGTCTATTTGTCCAGCATTAGTATTCTAATAATCTTCCCCTCTAAAAAATTGTACTTTTCTGATATAAGCTACATAGGGATAAAATAAAGAAAATAATTTTATTCCTGGGTTCAACTTTGGGAAAAGCTTGAAAGTTCATGGATTCTTCAAAATAGTATTTGATGACTTAGATTGGAAAATCATTCAGAGAAAGTGAGAATAAAAAGTAAACATAATATGATTTCTCTTAACATTTTGGTTGTTATATAATAGATCATATAATAGCGCCTACATAAAATGCTGATTATTATCTATTTTTCTATATGCAAATTCTTCTTTTAGGGTTGGTTACTGAGTAGCATTACCACATTTCATAATCTACAAAGTGATTTTGTTTTAGATTCATAGAATCTTGACATTGTTTTCTAAATATCATTTTTTTTTACTTGGCTTGAATAATCCCACAAATCACTGGTGATGGGTGAGAGACATTTTGTAGCAGCCAGAATTAAACAAAATTGTTTTCTTATCCTTTGAGTATCATCCAACTCTTGTTTTAATGAACTTATAGAAGAAAAAATATATTTAAAAAGGATATTTCGGTCTCTCATCTTTTTTCAAGTGAGGAAGATTTGCCCTGAACTAACATCCATTGGCAATCTTCCTCTTTTTTATGTGGGATGCCTCCACAGCATGGTTGATGAGTGGAGTAGGTCCGCACCTGGGATCCGAACCTGCGAACCAGGCCGCCAAAGCAGAGCACACAGAACTTTAACCACTCAGCTATGGGGTTGGCCCCTATTCTTGTCCTTTTTGAAGGAAGGGGAAAAGTAAAATGGCATAAATGCCTATTGCTTCATATGTGTGATGAACCACATATGACATTATAGATGTGGTCATCTGTGAATAAGTGCAGATTTGGTTCTTCCATATATCTAAATTTCATTACTCAAATTATTTTCTAATCTATAAACTGATTTTAAGTTGCAATCTTATGAACTTCTTCTATCAGTCATCATCTATGGTTATTAACGCAAGGGATGTGGCATGTTTGTGTTAAGTTGGCACAGCATGAAGCGTGAATTTTATGATATATTTTAAACTCCATGTTCATGAATTGTTTTCTTCTGAGTGGGTGTATCACAGCTATATAAAGACACGTTATGTTTCAAGGTCTGTCTCAATTTGAAATATATATATTTATTTGTGGAGTATAAATAAGAAACAAAATGAGAAATTAAATTTGAAGAACTCAATATTTCAAAAGCTTTGAGCACTACTTTAAAAATTAGTTTTGAGGAGAGACTAATCAGTGGAACAAAGATTGGAGAAAACTATCAGCCTGATTCTAATGAAAAGTAATAATGTCAAGGAAAAATGTGACCAAGTCAGGAAGAAGAAAACACCACCCAAGCACGGTCAGGTAGATGGCCTTGAGTGGGCATTTTGTGTTCCCAGGGATGTCATAAATTTTAGGCTGCATGATAAGCATAGTTTTAAAAAGCAGATTAGGGGGCCGGCCCGGTGGCGCAAGCGGTTGGGTGCGCGCGCTCCGCTGCGGCGGCCCGGGGTTCGCTGATTCGGATCCTGGGCACGCACCGACGCACTGCTTTGGCAAGCCATGCTGTGGCAGCGTCCCATATAAAGTGGAGGAGGATGGGCACGGATGTTAGCCCAGGGCCGTCTTCCTCGGCAAAAGAAGAGGAGGATTGGCGGATGTTAGCACAGGGCTGATCTTCTCACAAAAAAAAAAAAAAAAAAGCAGATTAGTTGCTAATCAATTATTAACCAAGTGGCTAATCTGCTGTTTGAATGGGTAATCCAACACTTCATCAAATTTGGTCAAAAGAACCCAGAAATTTAATATGTTGCATATTAATACTAAATTCTTGCTTTTGCATAAATAAAAAGTCATACAGCATAAAATTGTGGCTAATAAATGCTACATAGTTTCAGGAAAACATATTTGACATACATATATGGCAAACTTTTAAAATTTACCACCTCCCTTTGGTTCTAATCTCCTCCTTGGTGCTATGGTCATGTTAGGTGAAACACAAGATTAATGCTCCTTTGAAGTTCTAGCTTAATAATAGCATAATTTATTAAAAATAAGAGTTGAGTGCTGTCTAATTCACTCATTTGTTCCCAAATATGTATGATACACCTACTATTTTCAGGCATTATGACACATTGGTGAGAAAAAATATTACATGGTATCTCTAAGGAGGGAGCTTATTGAACTAGTGCTGGAAATATAAATGCTGATACGTTCACCAAAAGAGCTTAATATTGTGATTGGGATACATGCTATGAAGGGGAGTTTTATGGTGATATGTGAACATAAAAGAGGAGATCGGGGAAAATTTTGAGTGAGGAAGTAAGATCTGAGTGATGACTGTGATCTGAAAGACGAGCATGCCTTTGTTACCTGGAGTATTCCTGGAAGAGGGAAACGCAGTATGGAAGCATGCTATGGAAGAAAGGGAGCAGAGATGAGCATTGGAGTGACAGAAAGCGCACAAAGAGTATGAAGCACCAGGCTGGAGAGGTGTGCACTGGCTGGACCGTGCAGGGCCTGGTAGGGCCTAAAGTGGTCTTCTCTCATTTTTCGGAGATCAATGAGAAGGTCTCAAAGTGTTTTAAGTGTGTGTGTTTTGGGGGGTGGTGTATGAAGCATTGCAATGAGAAGATTTGCATTTCAAAAAGATCTTTCTCACGTGCAGTGGGGAGAACACACTCTTTGGGGTCAGGAAGACCAGTGAGGAAGCTATTGCAGTTGTCCGATAAGAGAGATGGGCAGCTGGCTTGGGGCCCTGTCTTCAGGGACTAAACAGAAATTACTTTACAAGACTTTGAGGCTCTCTCTATCCTACAGAGAAGGAAGCTTTTATGGTCTTGTTTGTAAACTACTCAATTTTGTTACAGTGGTTGTCAAAATCAAGCTTCCTATAAGGCATTAGAAATCTTCAACAAGAAGTATTGGCAATTTAGAAAGTCTGAAGTGAAGGGAGATGAAGCTAAGTGGAGGATATGTTAGTGAGAAGTTAGAAAGATCTCAGGGAAAAATGAGAGCAAAAATTAGATATTAAGTCCATGTATTTACATGACAAATCAAGTCTGTTCCAAGTTGTGTTAGTTATCTATTGTTGTCTAGCAAATTATTTCAAAAGATAGTGGCTCAAAACAATGACATTTATCTCACAATTTCTGTGGGTTAAGAATCTGGTTGTTGGCAGGATTCAGTTGCTTCCATGCTATTGAACAGAGTGCCTCTGTTTCTTGCTGAGTGTTGGCTGGAAGTGGCCCTCAGTTTCTTGCCAATATGGGCCACTCCATGGAGGGGCTCTCAACATGGCGGTTTACTTCATCAGGGCAAGCACACAACACAAGCCAGAGGAAGAATGTAGAAGGTGTAAGTCACAGTCCATTATAACCCAATCTCAGATGTATCATTCCATTACTTTTGCCATATGCTATTTGTCATAAGCAAGCCACTAGGTCCAGTTCCCACACAAGAGGAGGGGACTACATAAGAGCATGAATACCAAGAGGTGGGGATCATGGGAAACTATTTTATAAGGAGCCTACCACCGAATGCAAGCTTTAAAATGCACAGCAGACATGAACTGGGTGACAGAATGAAATCACGATTCAGAAGTTGCCTATTAGAGAAAAGTATAATAAATAAATCAATAATTTTAAGTAATATTATTTAATACAAATAAATAATATAAAATGCATGATAAATAAAGAAAATGTATTGTCATATTCCAGGAAACAAGCACGAAAAACAGAATAGAGGGGGGAAAAAAGGAATGGATTCAAACCCCTAGGAAATAACGCTGAAAAGGAAACAAATAGGCTCTAGGTGAACTGGGGATGTACACCACACTGTGATACAATTACCTGCTAACTTTTCTGCATCTCCCACTAGACTATAAGCTCCAAAAGACTGAGTTGTCTTTTACCCTTAACACCCCGATATCTAGTAGAGTACAAAAACATTTTAGGTGCTCAATGAATATTACATGAAGGACAAAGAACTCTGACCTCCTAACTTTGTTTTAGGAGTCTGCATGCGCAAGAGTGGGCAGTCACTCCCACAGAAGATCAGACATTAGATGCCAATGACTTTTAGTTTCATAATATTTATTCGTAACACTGATGATGGTTTAGGAGAAATGGGTTAAATTTGAAAATCTGTTTGCACATCACCATGAGTATGGTTATATTCCTGACCTTTTAAATGGCACATAGTTGTTAGAATTTTGACAAAGGAAAGGAGGAAGGAGGAATAGGATAGCTATAATTCTTCACAGCTATCCTCTCTGTTCTTAACAAGTTTACAAATGGAAAGTCTTGATACGTAATGGAAACTATAACAGTACATTCAAGGCAATTTGTTAACAAGTATCAAATAAATTATTACAACTTAAAAACTATGGATATTTACAGGAGAGAAAGTTACTAGAATTGGGATGGTCAGTAAAATTTTGTAGCTTACATGGGAATTCAAAGGATGAAATTCTGAAGAGAGGAAGAGACAGACAGGCTAAATAGGCAAGAATGTGTGAGAATATTCAGGGAGGAGCTGAGGAGAAGCACTTAGCCCAGTGTAATGACGGCTAGTTTTCTTATGACTAGTGTCGCGACTTACATATGCCTCGTTTCCAATTTATGGAGCTTAAAATAAGAAGCAAGTCTGGTTTACGAATGGCTTTGCCTCCTTGTGTTTAGCTTCTGTTAACCTACCTGAGCCTCAATTTCCTCATCTGTAAAATTAGGACTTGTAGTAATCCAACCTCCTGGGATTCCTATGAGGATGAAGTCATGTCTGTGTTTAGGGGACATTATCAATTGTCATGCTCACTCAACAACCATTCCTCATTGTCTTTTCCTTTGGTTTCCTCTGCCACTCAAGCTAGAGACACAAATTTTCTATTGTCTTAGTCACCTTCCAGCCAGGGGCAGCCCCTTTTCTGAACCTGAGATTTCAGAAAACTGTCCAGGAAGGGCTTCACTTTTCAGAATTAAAAGACAAAACCTTATGAAACTTCTAACATCTCTCCAAAACTTTAACAAAGGCAGAAACACACACAAAGATGTTAGCGGGTATTTGTGGGTATGCAAATAACAAAACATGGATGATGTTACCACTGGATGATAGTGAGATGGGCCATAAACGGAACTTATACAGCAGAAGTTTGGAGTCAGACAATGTAAATCCTCCTAGGAACTCACAAATTCCCTGAAAGTTGGATTTTGCACAGACACATGTAGGGACAGGCCAATTTTAACTGAAGCATGGTGACATGCACTGACATTGGAGTTACAGGTGTAATAAAAGGTAATTATCCTGAGTATGGCCCAGATTGCATAGAAATAGCCAGAATAGGAGACTCTTTGATGTTTATATGATTTATGTGTAGTTTCTCATATATTTAATATTATTCAGTAATAGAGTACTTTTATAAACTATTTAGTAATATCTATCAATTTCTAATCCCAAAAATTAGAGGATTATCTTAATTAGGGTCATATAATTTATTAGAATAACAGACGAAATTAGGGGAGGTTTTTGTAGACAACAGAAAAGAAGATTTTGGAGAAACCAAAGAACACTAGGTGAATATTTCAGAAAATTGATCCAGGGATACAGTTTTGTGGTTATATTTCTTATGTTTATGGCAGATATTCCCATTGGATGCACAAGCATCAGTGGATTCCTTTTAAGGAAATCTTTGCCTGACCATTTAGCATTTGCCACAGGTGGCCACTTTGGTGTCCATGCTATTCAATTTTCCTTTCGGTCCTTTTTCCTTTCCAGTTTTGTATATGAAGTTTTCTTCCTCTTCATACGTTTTTGACAATTAGTGATCCTCAAGGTCTCTCTTTGGCTTTCTCTTTTCTTCCTAATCACCCAACATTTCTCTGTCCATTAGTGAGACACGCTTCTATACCTCTGACCCACACATTTCTCCTGAGCTTTTCCTGGCTCTCCGATTCAACAATTTCAATATGCATTCCTCATTATCCTGCCCTCCAAATCTACACCCTGTCCTAATCTGCTGAATGATATTAGCAGTCTCAGACTTCCAACCAATCACCAAATCCACCTACACAAATTATCTGTATCTATACCTCTCTAGCCACACCACTACCTCCCTCAGGCCCCTAAGAAGGCTTATCTAAAGTCATGTTCTAACCAGAATCCCTGCTTCTAATCTTATAACACCACATCTGTCTTCCATATTGTCACAAAAGTCATCTTTCTAAAATGCAAAGCTGTTGATCACTCCTATGATTAAGAGTTTCTTTAACACATATACAGTAAAGTAAATATTACATAGCTTTTAGGGAATTCAATGACTTTCTGCTTCTTTACTTGGCCAATCTTATCACATCTCACACACTGGGCTCCAGTCATACTAAAGGACCTGCTCACCCAAAATGCTTGGAGGCGTATTACAGTTCTGTGCCTTTTCTCAGGGTGCTAGCCCATTGAAATGCCTCTTTCTGCCTAGTGACAATCTCTGTAAAGGAAAAATATATATATAAATATATACATATATTATATGTATATACATACCAGCACTGGTATATTAAGTATTCAATAACTATGTGTTAAATTTCTTTTTTTTTTTTAAGATTTTATTTATTTTTATTTTTTTCCCCCCAAAGCCCCAGTAGATTGTTGTATGTCATAGCTGTACATCCTTCTAGTTGCTGTATGTGGGACGCGGCCTCAGCATGGCCAGAGCAGCAGTGCGTTGGTTCGCACCCAGGATCTGAACCCGGGCCGCCAGCAGCGGAGCGCACGCACTTAACCGCCAAGCCACGGGGCCGGCCCTATGTGTTAAATTAATGAATGAATAAACAGACACATGAATGGTGAAACTAATAAATATTAGAATTAGTGGATATTCTTGGTCATTTTGCTGATTTCCAGTTAGTAAACCACTCTATCTCGTTCAACTGCCTTTTCATCAGTACTTGTGGCTGTCTCCTGCACACTAATTGTTACACAAGTCATACCAGCCTTTAAAATCCATGAACCAATCCTTACTGGCACTGACATTTTCATCCTTTGATCCCTCACCACTTTGCTATGCCACAGTGTCCAAGAGTTTCAAAGTTTGGAGTGAATGGTGGTTGAACCTTTACACACACAGAGCTAGTCTGTGTCCTAAAGGTACAAATCTAGCTCCCCATTACAGGGCATAGTCCACATTTAGCTTACAAGATCCCATAATACTGAGTCCAGTCAGTACTACTTGTTTTTTTTCTTTCCTTTGCCTGTAGTAGTCATTTTAAAAGGTTTGTGGGCTGTTTATAACATATGACTAAAAATATTGAGGCCCATTTTAATAATTTAGTACATAATATATATAAACTATTGTTTACAACTGCATTCTAATAGCTATGACAACTTTTAAATGATTACAATGTGTCGGTCTCTAGTTTAAATCTTTACTTATTTTACTTTAGTTTAATCTTTCTTTTAAACTCGGTCACTTCTCATAACAACGCTATTAGGGAGATTCTATTAATAGTCCCATTTAACAGAAGTGGATTGTGAAGGACAGAGAGAGTAAGTCACAGGACCAAGGTCGCAAGGCTAGCGTGTGGTAGAGCCTCAAGATGGACTTAGGGAACTGGACTCCAAAGTTTGTGCTCTTAATCACTTCTCTATTCTAAGCAAACATCCCAGAAATTAATTTTACTTTTCAGAGTAGTCCCCTAGGGAAGTAACACTTATTCAAATGATTCTGTTTTGCCATAACATTAAGCGGATTCCTCTTTAGGAATTAACTGCAGAAGTGGTTTGCTGGTCTTATATCTGTAGACTCTACTATAACACTCATTCTCCTTTCCTATTCTTTCTTTCCGCTCTTCTCAGCTTCTCTGCTCCTTTTCTTAACTCTGGTTTTTGGCCAACAGCCAACAGATGTCCCAAGAATATGACTGGCCTATAACGTGAGTAGTCTCCCTCCCTCCTAATCCCCCCAGAGGAAGTGATGAAGGACCACTCTGAGAGTAGAGTCTGGGGATGCTCGAGCAGAGTCCTTCAGGAAGCAAGCTTAGAAGGGAAGGTTGCATACTGCTCCTTCTCCTTATATGTGTGATAAATTGATAACACAGCAGCAGTTGACTGCAAGTCATTAAATCAAGTCACCTTAAATTGAGACTGTTTTATAAAGTCTATTGATAGTTATAGTGGATGAGTATCTGTGGTGTTACCTGCTCAGTATCTTTATTAAAGTAACAACACGTTAATTTTCTTTTGGGGAACACACTTCACCCTTATTTTTCAATTCCTATGTTGTTATGGCCTGCTGTATAGTTTAGGTTTGCACACGTGTGACCCAGACTTGGCCTGTGAGAGTCAGGCCTAGAACTTTCAGTAACAATTGTTGGGGAAAGAGTCTGCCAGAGAACAAAGCTAACATAGTGTCTAGAGATGGAAAGAGACAGATTACTTATGTTATCATTTGAGCTCCTAGATCCATATATGCCTAAAGCCAATTAATTCCCCTGTACTTTTCTGTTAAATGTACTGATATATCAGTAAGGCAGAGTAAAACAGTTTTTGCAAACCAAAATAGTTATGACTAATAAATAATTGATAACACATAAATGCCAATCAGGTGATGTTCACTCAAACTGATTATCAACTTGGCTGGACAAACCTTAACTAACACACTTTTCCTAAGTATCTACCAAACCCATATCAAATCTTATGTACTCATGCAGCATAAGGTTATTGGTCTTCCAGTCTTCAGAGGAATGTTATAAGGTGATAAAGTTTTTATTCATTCATTACACATACTTATTAGGCATCTACTACGAGCCTGCCAATGTATTTGGTAGGAGGATACACAATAGTAAACATAACCAAACCCATTTTCTGGCTTAATTGAGGCCATAGACTTGTAGCAAGGTGGACATCAAGTACATTGTCACACAAACAAGTGCAAAATTATAAATGTTTAAGGATTGTCACATAATGAGTTGAGGGCCTATAAAAATAATAGAGGCCTTTGATCTTATCACGAAGGTTAGGAAAGACTTCCCTGGGTAAATGACACCAGGTCCACCCCTATTATGGGTCAGATGTGAGTTCTGTAGAGACCTCTGGGCAGCCTCCCACCACTTCTCTTCAATCCCTGGACCACCATCTTCATGCTCACTTGACACAACCTCCACGTCCTTCTTCCCTTGGGAGAAGCACACTGAGGCCCTCAGGAGGAGCAACCTGGAAGATCCTCCAGCACAGGCCCTAGGAATGAGCTCAGGCATATCTGGCTAGGAAATTCTGGGGTCCCAAGTACCTGAGAGGTCATCTAATTGGGGGGTAATGGGCTCCAACTAGGCTTGTGTTCTGAGCTAGGTCTACCTTGGGAAGGGGAAAGTGGAGGTAAAGTCTTAGTGGGGGCCTCCAAAGCATAGGGCCCAGAGCAGGAGTTCCATTTGACCAAGTCCAAGGGCAGAACGCGAGGACACTTACACGAGCTCTGAAAGCAAAGCCTATAAGTGAGACAGGAGCGCAGAGGAGGTGAGTGGGAGCAGGGGATGAAGGAATGGCATGGACCAACATTCTAGTGAGAAAACATATTCTTCACCATCAGAAAGCTAGTGCCTACTTCAAGTTACTCGATTATGTTTCTAAATGTCTTAAATATGAATATGAACAATGCAAAAAAAAAGTAATAGTGAATGCTGCAGAATGTAGGTGGGCTAAAATTGCTGCATAGTGTAATTTTCACACCAAGCTATTGTCTCAGAATAACCAAATCACACAATTACACAGAGAGAGAGATGTACAACAAATAAAATACTCTCCTCTCAAAACAAGTCTTGCATTGTTTTTAAAGAAATGATATATTCTGTATAGCCTGCCGCTACCTAATCACTCTGGGACTAGTGAAGGTGAATGACAGTCACTGAATGTGTCCATAGTCTTTATAGTGACAGGAGCAATTTACCTGCACTTTTCTTGTTTAATTAGATAGTAATCAGTGAGTGGTAATTTAGACCCCCGTATACACGGGTATACGGGGGTCTAAGTATGACAGTGTGATTTTCAAAACTCTGCAAAAATATGAGTTAATCATATTTAAGGCACTGGCTAAATTTCTGGTTTTCAAGGTGCTTAGTTAGGCCTGCTGTTCAACTTGAAAGAATTTAGAGTCTAAGACATATATAGATTTATTAAAGAGACACATTAAACCTACAGACATACAGGTGATTCAGTATGTAAAGAGTACTTTTTTCTAAGTACGCGGACATAATCTCGCCACAGTATTTTTTGTTTTGGCTCTGAATGCTACAATAGTGGCAAGTTGGCTGTGAAATAGTTTGCCTCTCTTAACCAATGTTATCAGTTTCTGTTATTAGGAATAAACGTTTTTCTTTAAAAAAACGGTTGAATGTTCACAGTCTGCAGAACACTTTAAAAATAACACCTTAAAACTGTCTTTTTTCATTATAAACTAGACAGAGTTTTAACCAAATGAGATTTTACCTGATTTTCTTTAGAAAATGTGTATACTCATCAGATATTATTATCGCATGGTTTAGTGAATTTTGTCATTTAAATAATTTCAGTTATAAATTCCAGTTTCCTCCTCTTATGTAAATAGCCTCAAAATTGTTTGGAGCAGAAGCTCTCCAAATATGGTCTCAGCCTACACGTGATTTTTTTTTTTTATTGAGAGATTTTTTTTTTAGTTATATTAACTCCCCAATGTAAAAATCCTTGAAACCCAGTGAAAAGAGAATCTGAGAAATCTTTTCACTTTGATAAGTTCGAAATGTTGGAACTTTCAAGTTTAAAATTTTCCCTGGGGCACTGTAAGAAAACTGACAGGAGATAAGTTTTAAAAGAATGTTATAACATTTAGAAGTTATAAATAAATTAAACAACATAGGTCATTGCATAAATGAGCATTAACTATTTCTATCAGGCTTGAAATTTTCATGACCTACATTTCTTCGTATCATATTATGAGGTCTATATTCATTCCCAGAGCATTTTTTCAAGAGCTACTAGAACTGTGTGGAAAAGAGGTGAAGTGAGAGAAGGTTCATGAGGGTGATAGTGAAGGACAAGGCTCCTGCCAACTTTCATTCAGGGCCCATTTCAGGGAAGGGGCCCCTCCTTCCAGGACTGACAGCCAGGCCCCTCGCATCACTCAAAAGTGAAGTCACATTCGATTAAAGTAAGAATGAGACATTTCATAGATGGCAATGGAGGCCAACCCCTTTGAGGTGTAAAAGGTGTTTCTCCATCCTAAATAATGGTAACAGGGATGAGGCAGTTTCCAGCTACGAACTCACCAAAAACTGCGCTATTTCCATCTCTTTTGCATAGCCCGTTTAAAGGGTGCTTTTGCTCTGCAAAATTGTCCATGGTATTCTCCTTCAGATGAAACTTTGAACTCATGTTTGTAAAAATTTCAAATTCAGAGCCAGGTAATGTCCAAATAACTCAAATTACCATGTGTCTTACACTTAACTGAAACATTTCAGGGCAAGTATGTCTTTAAGCTAGGAAAGCCATAAAGATAATGATTATATTTATTTTAATTTCTGTGTCCTTCCCTGGGGTGAAAAAGAGCTGGAACATTTTGGGTACATATTTGTTGAAAGGACAATAGAACTAATCACTGGTTGTTTTCAAGAACAGTAACTAATAAATCTTACGGCAAAGAACAAAGCAGAGCCAAGGTATGCCATGTAAACGTTCTGAGTTCCAGAATGTCAACTTACTCAAACTTAAGTCAGTCATCTCCTAACACTCACAGAGTGTGTCTTCCCCTCTGTTCCTGCCAACTCCCAATTTCATATCATTTGCAGATTCAATTAGCCTGCTCTTTACTCCTGTCACATAACCCATCTGACCTCCTCTGTCTTTCTGCTCCATTTCACCCTTCTATCCCCACAGACTCTCCTAGGAACAGAGAAATACACTTTGTAAGTCCTATTCACCTCTGCTTCCTATTTTCTCTGCTCAGCTCAAAGGAGACGAATTACGAGAACAAATAGTTATGTACATTTTAGTAACCGAAGAGAAAATCTCTGGAATGATTTTGTCCTACTTATTATTATTACCTAATCTATGCAATAATTCAATAAATTAATGCATGATTAATAATTTTTATGCAACAGTTCTATGTGCATGTATTATGTATTATTATTATCTACAAATGACCTACCATCTAGAATTGCCACATGGGGATGTTATATGCCTGTGACATCAAATTCATATTGTGTATCTCAATGTGCACAGCAAAAATAAATTTGTATTGGATACTAAACTACCCGTGTGGTTATAGGCACAAATATTATCATTAAATAAAAAAGTATTTATGTGTCGGCTTTGACCTTTTAATTAAATGGAAATGGCCAGAGTCAATCATCTATTGACAGGTATTTACATAGCAAGTAATTATAGGGTAAAGAGATTATTTCGGTTATAAAATCAGAGGGCAATTCACACTAGCTTTAGAAATAGAATCGCCAAGTAATCTGTAAGAACATGTAATTGCTATGTTTTTAACTGGCATTTCCCAAGGAAAACTAAATTCTTACGGTAAGTAATATTGTAAAGTCACTTGTAATTGAGGACATTAGTATGGTTTTTATTTTTTTAGTGATTAGGAGTCTGAAATCTTTAATAATATTTACATTCTTACTAATATTTGAAAGCATTTCAGAGCATCTCAGCATAGAACTTCTTGTATAACCACTCTGCTCCATTGTTAGGAAGCTAGGCCATTTCAGAGCTGCTCGGGGATCATCTCAGCTCATCCTGATTTTAGCCCCAAGGACAGTCCCTCATACCTTTAAGTGCCCTAGCAAGAGTATTTCTTGAGAATTCTATGGCCAGTATTGACAAAAGACAGTGATAAAACTATAGAGAATCATTGCAACAGAATGTCTGACAATTTGAAGATTTGATACTTTAAAAAACACTGTACCTTAATATAAAAGTGTCTGGATACTGGCTCCAGAGATCGGATCAAATCTCAGAAGAGAACATTACCCTCCTTCTGTCTCTAGACTCGCCTAAATAGTTACCAATCACTATTCAGTTTTCTTATTCTCTGAATTTTGAAACCCATATGCTGAAAAAGGTAACAATTAATACTTACCGCTATGGATATGATGATTTAAAAAAACTTGAATAACACATTTAAATAAAATGAAGTTATTTATTCAAGTTACTCCTCAGTTATTTATACAATAATGGATGGCTGTTTCCAACATCCTATTGCTAACTCAGAGTTTCAGTGGACTGTGAATTCAGGCTACCGTAGGTCTGCCATACAGATGCTTTATGTATCTCAAATGAAGACAAATGCTCCAGGTTAACTCCCTGCTCAGGCAGAGTAGTTTGTATGTCTTTTTGGCTTAGATATTGCTGAAATTTGAAGGGGAGTGTCAATAGCTTTGGGCATCAAATGAGGAAGTACTACCCAATTCTATGACTAAAATAAACCAGGGGACTAGGAAGATGGGAATAGTACAAATGGAAATGGAAAGCAATCTTCAAACTCAAAACATATCTTTCTGGGCTATCACTAAATGATTGTTAAAGTGGATGTATATATAGTTGTTTAAATAATGCTAACTTTTACCTGTCTTTTGGAGAGGTAGAAGAAGAGTCTTTAGTTAACATAAGTGAAACAAATTTAAATAATTTTAGCTCAAGGTGAAAGCATGGACAATGAGAATTCTAAGAAGAAAACCTACTATCATCAGATTTCCTAACTCTGTGGGCACTTCTAAGGACTAAATAATAACAACCACAAGAGATGGAGCAAATAATTTTGAGCGCTTACTATGTCCCAGGAAAATTCAGAGTGCTTTATATCTTGCAACTCATTAACCGCCAGAGACAAATGGGGAAACTAAAGCACAGAGACAGAATTCTCAATTCTGAGGACTTTCACCCTTATGCTAAACTTCAGTATGTTTCTGCTTCTAGAATTTCCAGCCTCACAGAGACCAGTGGCTTTGGTTCTTGCTGTTTCTTTTTCTTTTTTCATTGTGTTTACTCTATGAGGCCAATTTGCAGAAAATAAAGTTTGGTATTAATCTGGCTTCATACACTAAGGAAAGGCTGAGAGAAAATATGCATTTAGCTATAAAAATATACACACACAATACATTGTTAAAAGTAACAGGGCCCTCCCTTTTTTTCCATCTTCTTTGCTTAAATGCTCCTCATAAAAACGGTATTTCTTGGCAAGAGAAACCATTTTTCCTTTATGTCAGAGTCACTGTTAAGTTCACATTTGTGTTTGCAAGTTCTGTTTCCAACTTTCCACTCCAGTTCTATCCCCCACAGCAAGAAGAAAATCAGGAAATTTGCATATTGTGCTTATGAAGTAGAGTAGCAGTCTCGGAGAGAAGCACCAAGGGGTTAGAAATCATGAATACACACACACCACGTTGTCGCGGAATCCTAATCCAATATATTTGTCCTCTACTTTTATATATTTCTCTGCTTTCAATTAAGATGCCTTATTAAATAGCATTCAAACATGTGAAAGCAAAGACAGAGCCTGACAGAATTTCAACAGGTTCTGTGCATTCATACTGTATGTCACCTCTTAATTAGCAACCAAAATGCAGTGAACAGATTGTACAGTTTACCATCCTAGCCCAGCGCCTACACTTGCTATTTGTGCGGATACAGCATATTTAAAGAGACCCTCATCCAGTGGGATTTTCATACTTGCTCCATCCCTGGAACAGAACCGCCATCAACTAAATGCCACTTCATGGATGCCTGAGCCTGCAGCAGCAGCTGGCATTACCAAGCAGTTGAAAGGACATTTTAATCTCCTGTTTAATGCATTTTTCTCTACCTGGGATAAAAAGCCAAAATTGCTGTTAGCAAAAAATGCCTTAGTCATTAACTGAAAGTGCCTTTTTTAAAAGTGTTCCATTACTCCCCTACTGGGAAATTTCAGACTTTATTAGCATTTTTTGAATTTGCGTTAGTAGTACCTGAGTGGTAAAATGCTGAAGGATGAACACTTAGCTATTTTCCACAGATTTCACTTTTGGGCTCTCCCTGTACAGGAGCAAAAAAAAAGAGAAAGGGGTCAATATATTGCATTCCTCATCTAGCTTCCCAGGATTGAAGTCCATAGTCAGAGGAATCATCTTAATTTTCTATTATTCTATCCTTGCAGAAGCACAAAGAAATGGATTCAGGGACTCTCTTTTACCTAAGGGCAACTAAGAGGATATTAAATGTTCTTTAAATGCAAGTCTTGTGTATTTAAATCACATGCATGCTGGGCTGGTACTACCTTGCTTTGGTGATCAGACTGCATTGAATTCAGGCTGTAAGAAAATAGAAATTCTCCCCCTGAAACATGCTGTTAGTGAAAGGGTTGGTCTGCCCTGTCCACACAAGAGACCTAAGAACCATCCAAGTGATGATTTGAAGCAAACACAGTTTAGATTGAGATTCAGTCACATTTTTGTTTATTTTATTTTGTGTCTGCTAAACACCTTCCTAAATATTAGAAGTCCTCTGAAAACCAGGTGAACCTGATACAGTTGTGGCTTGGTTTGGTTTAGTATCTGTAAGGAATGCACTCATTAGTCATGGGTTAAAATAAACAAATGTACAAATGTAATATAGCCACTTGGGTCCCAGATTGAAAATAAATTGAAATCGTCTACCAAAATACTTGACTGCGTAGTAAAAACTGAAGGGGAAAAAGAGAAGGTCTAAACATATTTTGAAAGTAATGTAGCCATATTTATTCTTTGCTTTATTATCATATTCAACCAATTGAACAATATATCAGTCATCTTATGTAACTGCCCCAGAGACTCTCTTTCTGCCTGAAGTTTTACTTCTGCTGCTCCCTGGTTTGGTAACAGAGTAAGCAAACCTCCTTTGATATGCAGAAACTATGGTTTCCTTAAAGTATAAGTGAAAATGCAGTCCTTTTCTAATAAACGGTGGAGGCAGCAGAGATAAAGAAAGAATATTGGATTTAACAGGGATTAAGTCTAACAAGCCACAAGTCTCCAAGGATGTGTATTTTCTGGAGAAGTGTGAGACAGTAGGGCACTGGGTCTGAGTTAGAGAATACGCAGGAAATCTAATGGGACAGGAAATAATCAGGCATTTTCTAAAATTGCTCTTTATTATTTGAATACTTAGAAATCATAATTAAAATAACATTGAAAGTCACAAAACAGTGGCCTCCAGTGGCTTGGCATAAATAATCCACATCAATTAGCTGTATCCTCATTATATCTCTGCCTCTAAGTCTTACCAAAAATGTAAGAAGCTCAGATGTGGTGAGCAGCTACCAATGACCAGTTTGGCTGGTTTATTAGAACATATAGTTACATGTGTATGTGAATAGATAGCTAGATAGACGGATAGATAGATAGATAGAGAGATAGAGAGATAGACAGATAGTTATTCAGATTCCATTGAGGTGTTAGTCTTCCCAAAGCAGTCCCCTGAGTGAATCATCAGCAAATTTGATTGCATCTGTTGTACAATATGGCTTCATTGTGCATTATTCAAAATTTTAATAGAGATTTTCAGAGTATCCAATTATGACTTCTCTTTTATAATCTAATTGAAAAGCCTCTATAGTTAGAATACCACAAACAAATTGTGGTCTTTGGAGTGGAAGTCAATGGAATACTTTTGCATAGAATCCAACTGTATCCTCAAATTCTATACTCAACTACATTGGTGTTTTCCAAGTTTTTAACTCATGAGTTCCTTTCACAGAAATACACAATTTTGAAGTGCCCTCTTATTATTTTTTAAAATTCCTTTATAATTTTATATGTATACAGAATGTGACAAAAATATTTTAAGATTTTTTAAAAATTTGTATTAGCGTGTTAGAAAAGATGGTATTATAAAATTGATTTTCATATTTCTGATAAATTTTATAGCATGTAAAGACAAAATTCAACACTTCCTACTTAACAAGTCATTCATAGTATTTAATTTACTTTAACTTCTGTTATGAAAAAATCTTGATTTTGAACAAATTTATAAAATGACACTTATAAAATGACATATCACACTTGAATGAATGTTACCAGCATGTAGATTGAACTATAACTTTATCAAAAGACAAAAATTCTTAGCTGAATTAATATTTTGAATTTTTCATATTTTTCATTAAAAATCTTTTAAAGTACAATTTTTGTGTTCTATTCTCTCTAAATGATGATTTATTTAAAAAGAGTTTAGGCTGTTTGCAAGCACATGCCCACAAATGACACAATAGATATTTAGAGTCTTCATCTCAGTAGATAAAAATACAAATCAGATATATTCATCACTGTGTTTTTTTCTTTTAATATTGGCTTTTGCAGTACTAGAGACATCTTGATTCTGCTCAAGATGAAAGCAACTAAGGATTCTGATCACAAGAAAGCAACTAAAGAAGACCATTCTTAGACAATTTTGTAGAGTTATATTCTCCTTACTCATCTCTGTTTCATCTTTTATGTTTCTGTCTTTTATCAACATTACATTATAGGCAAAAAAAGAAATACTGTATGACTAAGAATAAAAATTTGGAATTATGTAATAGTCAACCGTCATAGTTCCTAGGGGTTTTTGGATGATTAACAAATTGAATGACTGTGTCATGACACCACTCACCACTCAGTTGATATACCCTAGGATCTGTTCAAACTACTTCATTTTAAAGGGAAAAAGTATTTAAATAACAGTTTTATCAATTTAAAACTTTAAATGGAAACAGATATCATTATCACTATTAAAAATATAGCCACATATTTGTATTATGCTAAGATTCCTGAAGATTTCTGAGCTCTTAAGTTCAAGGAACTTAAAATACCCTAAGAGATGATAGAGACTATCATGCTGTATCATCCCCATGGTCACATTACAGGTAGAATACAAGGCTGGGTGAACCACGGAATTGTCTCACAGGAGAACTCTTTAATTCACTTACTCAACATATACTCTTGAGTTCCACTCTGTATTAAGCCAGGTAGCATAATATGATTCAAGGACAAGGAGATGAAGAAGACAGAATCTTAGCTTCCAAGCAATTCGCTATCTATTTAGGGCATCAAAAACAAACAAATAAGAGTAATAAAGCTCTGCTAAGTGCTATAACAGAAGTATGAACTACCGGATGGAGTGGATGGAGGCAAAAGGTAGAAAGAAATGGTAAACTGTACAGGGGACAGTTAACGAAATTCTCACAAAAGAAGTTACACAATCTATATCTTCAAGTATAATCAGAAGTTCGTTGGGCAATATCAGATGAGAAAAGGGCATTTCAGCACAGAGAATGGCCCATGCAAAGCAGAGCAGGACCATTTCAAAAGTTATTTGAGTAAGCCTGCAATTTAAGTTCACATGTAAGAGTAAACAAGTTGGAAGGGGTCGTGAAAGACATGGTCTACCAGGCAAAGGATTGGAATTTTATATATAGGTAATGGGGAGATATTGAAGAAATTTAAGCACTGGAATAAAATGACTAGATGTGTTTTAGAAAGATGATTTCTTTTTTCTTTTTTTTTTTTTTTCGTGAGGAATGTCAGCCTTGAGCTAACATCCATGCAAATCCTCCTCTTTTGCTGAGGAAGACCGGCTCTGAGCTAACGTCTATTGCCAATCCTCCTCCTTTTTTTCCCCCCAAAGCCCCCGTAGATAGTTGTATGTCATGGCTGCACATCCTTCTAGTTGCTGTATGTGGGACGCGGCCTCAGCATGGCCGGAGAAGCAGTGCGTCGCTGTGCGCCTGGGATCCGAACCCGGGCCGCCAGTAGCAGAGCATGCACACTTAACCGCTAAGCCACGGGGCCGGCCCAGAAAGATGATTTCTGACAACCAGGACTCTTTCTATCCTTTACATACTCCTTGCCTCTGATCCTCCCATCACCAACACCTGGTGAGAGAGGAGTGAAACTATTAGATATTGATAACATTCAATGTAGGTGTGTGGTTATTCGGAGGGAAAACAAAAGGTCTGAATGACTTGTAACACACTGGATTTTTTAACTTATGTAGATATTCAGTGACCAGTAGAAGTATTATTGCTGATATTTTTTAGTGATGCTTAGCCAATACTCTTTTATATAATTTTATTTGCTTTTTATTTAATCACAGCTCACATCTACCCTCCAAGTCTCAAAGAGAGTAGTTATGTTCAACATGTATAATGTTAAGGAAAATTCATCATGTTGGAGTTTCCCAAAAACTTATTTACTTGAAATTATAACCTAAGAAAAAAAATTCTCTTCTTTCTTATGAATCCACAACATTATAGATCTAGCTTTAGAAATAAAAAGATATAATACACATATTCATTATATATATGTATAAATGTATGTATGTATACCCCAGTTTTAAACTTTCAATTCATTCATGTAAACAAACATTGACATTTGAGGTCTGGACACCTATGGGGACATGAGAGGCAATGACAGATGAATGGCCATGTTAGCCTGTGTTGAGCAGAATACTTTGGTGTTTAAGGAACACTGTTTTACAGAAAATCTTAAACTATGAGTCAAAGTCATAACCAAATATTCAAAACTCTAGGGTTTTCTTCCCTTGTAGTGTCCATTTATTGGGTGACAGGGGCTGTTCAGTGCATCCCGTGCAGCATGTCTAGTCCTCACAACTCAAGGAGTTGTATCCAAATGTGAAGATGAAGACTCTAAGGGTCAGAGAAGTTATTCAACTTTTCCAAGAGCTCTCTCTCCCCTGCTGTACCTTCTGGTGAGATTGAGATCCATAATATTTCCCCTTGTCTTCTTGATCGTAAACCTTGATTTTCCTGATCCATGTCGCAGCCTAACTCTGTCCTCCCATGTCCCTGCTTTTGACATGACAGCTTGATTGATATTTTGCATTTCATTTTGGACCACATAACCTGATTCTGATCTTCTAGATCCTGATCTCAGTGTTTTCTTTGCTATTAATGCAAAGTCTTAATCATTCTGTTCATCGTAATAGAATAATTTGACCCCAATTTGAATCTACTAATCAGAAACTAATTTCTCTTGAAGGTCACTAATGTAGAGAAAAGACATGAATCTAACCTTCAGCTTACAGTAGTGACACATTTTTTAGAAAGCCAAATACAGAGATTATTCAACATTGTTTTCAATTAAAACATGATTAAAAAATAAATATAGAAAGAAATGGGAATATTTTCCAATCCACATCATGATCACCTAAAGGATAAAATGGAAGAGAAAGAGAGGGAGAGAAGAAGATAGCGAGATGGGGAAAGAAGAGAAACAGAAGGAGTCTCTATAGTATAGTAAAGAGCATGCACACGGAGTGAGGCAAGACTGAGCGTGAGTTCTGGTTCTTCCCTAATTGCTGTGTGGCCTTGGGAATGTCACCTAACCCCTCAAAAACATGGTTTTCCTTGAAACAGGATTAATAACGTATACTCACATGGTTGTTGTGAGGATTAAATAAACCAATGTGTGAAAAGCTCCTGGCCAAAGTAAGTCCAATAAAAGGAAGGGCATAGAGAAAGACAAAATAGGTTTTGAAGAGTCAAGTAAACCACTCTTGATTTTATGCTTTAGGTTTTTCATTTTAGAGTAACACTTGTTCTCATCAATAGAAATTCCAGTCAGTCTGGTTCACTGCTCTTCCCAGCTCTTCATCTGCCTTTTCAAGTTAAACTTAAAACTTTTTAAGAAGTATAGACATAAGAGACCACTGAGAAAAAAAATATTCTCTATAATTCAAAGACAATGACTAGAGCTGTCAAAATGGAAGGAGCAGATTTAATCTTAAACAGTTTCCTACCAAACCCTGCATGGTAAGTAATGTCATTGTTGAAGACAAAATAGGATATTTCCCACCTGAAATGCCTGAAAGAACATTAGAGAAATATCAAAATGATCCCCAAGGTAGTTCGGTAGAATATAGGGACGAGAATCTGAACTTACAAAAAGCAAAACATTTTAGTGGCCAAGGTGGCAAAGTATGGAATTGTTGTGTAGCAGAATTTAAAGTGGCTTAGATATGCTTATTGAATGTGGTTTGAATATCATACTCACTAGGCACCAGTTGCTGTGCCAAAACTTCTACAAAATTAATTCACTTAACTATGTAAAAACTTATGGATTTTAACAACCGAGAAATTACTATTCTTGTGTTACAGATAAGGAATCTAACACTCACGCAATCAACTTGTCTATGGGCACGCAGCTAGTAAGTGGTGGAGCTCTTGAACCAGCTGAGTCTGAACCCAAACACCTGCCATCTAAGATCTCACCTGTGACATTCTGTTTCTTCAATGGATTTGGCCAAATAACTGCCATACTTCTGTAAGATAAACTTATTAGAAAGAAGTCTCAAATAAAATTTTCATCAGAAATAGTTGATTTGAACATTAAGACAATTTCTGCATTCCTCTTTTCTTTCTTTGGAATAATAACTGTTTTCCATCATATTAGCCTTTCAGCACTGATAAGTGTTTCATCTATAGACAAATCAGACCTTATTTCCACTTGTAAGTTCCCCAAATGAGATTCTTACTAACATTTCAAAATGCAGTCTTTTAAAATTCTAGAGATAGATAATGTAAGATATATTTTCCAAAAGCAAATAATGATGGTATTTTTTTTTAATTTTCTGTTTATTGCAGTAACGTTGGTTTATAACATTGTATAAATTTCAGGTGTACATCATTATACGTCTATTTCTGCATAGATTACATCATGTTCACCACCCAAATACTGATTACAACGCATCACCACACACATGTGCCGAATTATCCCTTTCGCACTCCTCCCTCCCCCCTTCCCCTCTGGTAACCACCAATCCAATCTCTGTCTCTATGTGTTTGTTTATTGTTGTTATTATCTACTACTTAATGAAGGAAATCATACGGTATTTGACCTTCTCCCTCTGACTTATTTAACTTTGCATTATACCCTCAATGTCCATTCATGTTGTCACAAATGGCTGGATTTCATTGTTTCTTATGGCTGAGTAGTATTCCATTGTGTATATATACCACATCTTCTTTATCCATTTGCCCCTTGATGGGCACTTAGGTTCCTTCCAAGTCTTGGCTATTGTGAATAACGCTGCAATGAACACAGGGGTGCATGTATCTTTACGCATTGGTGTTTTCAAGTTCTTTGGATAAATACCCAGCAGTGGAATAGCTGGATCATATGGTAGTTCTATCCTTGATTTTTTGAGGAATCTCCATACTGTTTTCCATAGTGGCTGCACCAGTTTGCACTCCCACCAGCAGTGTATGAGAGTTCCCTTCTCTCCACATCCTCTCCAACACATGCTGTTTCCTGTCTTGTTAATTATAGCCATTCTGACGGGCGTCAGGTGATATCTCATTGTAGTTTTGATTTGCATTTCCCTGATAGTTAGTGATTTTGAACATCTTTTCATGTGTCTGTTGGTCATCTGTATATCTTCTTTGGAGAAATGTCTGTTCAGGTCTTTTGCCCATTTTTTAATTGGGTTGTTAGTTTTTTCTTGTTGACATGCATGAGTTCTTTATATATTTTGGAGATTAAGCCCTTATCAGATGTATGGTTTGCAAATATCTTCTCCCAATTGTTAGGTTGTCTTTTCGTTTTGTTGATGGTTTCCTTTGCTGTGCAGAAGCTTTTTAGTTTGATGTAGTCCCTTTGTTTATTTTTTCTATTGTTTCTCTTGCCCGGTCAGACATGCTGCTTGAAAATATGTTGCTAAGACCGACGTCGAAGAGCGTACTGCCTATGTTTTCTTCTAGAAGTTTCATAGTTTCAGGTCTTACATTCAAGTCTTTAATCCATTTGGAGTTAATTTTTGTGTATGGTGTAAGGTAAGGGTCTACTTTCATTTTTTTGCATGTGGCTATCCAGTTTTCCCAACACCATTTGTTGAAGAGACTTTCTTTTCTCCATTGTATGTTCTTGGCTCCTTTGTCAAAGATTAGCTGTCCATAGATGCGTGGGTTTATTTCTGGGCTTTCGATTCTATTCCATTGATCTGTGTATCTGTTTTTGTGCCAGTACCATGCTGTTTTGGTTACTATAGCTTTGTAGTATATTTTGAAATCAGGGAGTGTGATACCTCCAGCTTTGTTCTTTTTTCTCAGGATTCCTTTAGCTATTCGGGGTCTGTAGTTCCACATAAATTTTAGGATTCTTTGTTCTATTTCTGTGAAAAATGTTGTTGGAACTTTGATAGGGATTGCATTGAATCTATAGATGGCTTTAGGAAGTATGGACATCTTAACTATGTTAATTCTTCCAATCCAAGAGCATGGAATATCTTTCCATTTCTTTGTGTCTTCTTCAATTTCTGTCACAATGTTTTATAGTTTTCTGTGTACAGATCTTTCACCTCTTTGGTTAAATTTATTCCTAGGTATGTTATTCTTTTTGTTGCAATTGTAAATGGGATGGTATTCTTGATTTCTCTTTCTGCTACTTTGTTGCTAGTATATAGAAATGCAACTGATTTTTGTATGTTGATTTTGTATCCTGCAACTTTACCGTATTCGTTTATTACTTCTAAAAGTTTTCTGGTGGACTCTTTAGGGTTTCTATATATAAAATCATGTCATCTGCAAATAGTGACAGTTTCACTTCTTCCTTTCCAATTTGGATCCCTTTTATTTCTTTTTCTTGCCTGATTGCTCTGGCTAGGACTTCCAGTACTGTGTTAAATAGGAGTGGTGACAGTGGGCATCCTTGTCTGGTTCCTGTTCTTAGAGGGATAGCTTTCAGTTTTTCACTATTGAGGATGATATTAGCTGTGGGTTTGTCATATATGGCTTTTATTATGTTGAGGTACTTTCCTTCTATACCCATTTTATTCAGAGTTTTATCATAAATGGATGCTGTATCTTGTCAAATGCTTTCTCTGCATCTATTGAAATGATCATGTGATTTTTATTCTTCATTTTATTAATGTGGTGTATTACGTTGATTGATTTGCGAATGTTGAACCATCACTGCATACCTGGAATAAATCCCACTTGATCATGGTGTATAATCTTTTTAATGTATTGTTGTATGTGATTTACTAGTATTTTGTTGAGGATTTTTGCATCAATGTTCATCAGTGATATTGGCCTGTAATTTTCTATTTTTGTGTTGTCCTTGTCTGGTTTTGGTATCAGGGTACTGTCGGCTTCCTAGAATGAGTTAGGGAGCTTCCGCCCTCCTCAATTTTTTGGAAGAGTTTGAGAAGGACAAGTATTAAGTCTTCATTGAATGTTTGGTAGAATTCACCAGGAAAGCCGTCTGGTCCTGGACTTTTATTTTTGGGGAGGTTTTTGATTACTATTTCGATCTCCTTACTGGTGATTGGTCTGTTTATATTCTCTACTTCTTCTTGATCCAGTTTTGGTAGGTTGTATGATTCTAAGAATTTATCCATTTCTTCCAGATTGTCGAATTGGTTGGCATATAGCTTTTTATAGTATTCTCTTATAATCTTTTGTATTTCTGAGGTGTCTGTTGTAATTTCTCCTCTTTCATTTCTGACTTTACTTATTTGTGCCTTCTCTCTTTTTTTCTTGGTGAGTTTAGCTAAAGGTTTGTCCATTTTGTTTATCTTTTCAAAGAACCAGCTCTTGGTTTTATTAATTTTTTCTATTGTTTTTTTAGTCTCTATTTCATTTATTTCTGCTCTGATTTTTATTGTTTCCTTCTTCTACCGATTTTGGGCTTTGTTTGTTCGTTCTTCTTTTTCCAGTTCCTTTAGGTGCATTGTTAGATTGTTTATTTGAGATTTTTCTTGTTTGTTGACATAGGCCTGTATTGCTATAAACTTCCCTCTTAGAACCGCTTTTGCTGTATCTCATAAATTCTGGCATGTCATATTTTCATTTTCATTTGTCTCTAGGTATTTTTTGATTTCTTCTTTGATTTCTTCACTGACCCAGTCATTGTTCAGTAGCATTTGGTTCAATCTCCATGTATTTGTGGATTTTCTGATTTTCTTCCTGTAGTTGATTTCTAGTTTCATATTGTTGTGGTCAGAAAAAACGCTTGGTATTATTTCAATCTTCTTAAATTTATGTAGACTTGTTTTGTGGCCTAATATGTGACCAATCCTGGAGAATATTCCATGTGCATTTGAAAAGAACGTGTATTCTTCGGTTTTTGGATGGAATGCCCTGTATATATCTACTAGGTCCATCTGTTCTAGTGTGTCATTTAAGGTCAATGTTTCCTTATTGATCTTCTGGATGATCTATCCGTTGGTGTAAGTGGAGTGTTCAAGTCCCCTACTATTATTGTGTTACTGTCTATTTCTGTTTTTATGTCTGTTAATTGCTTTATATATTTAGGTGCACCTACATTGGTTGCATAGATATTTACAAGTGTTATATCCTCTTGTTGGATTGTTCCCTTGATCATTATGTAATGCCCTTCTTTGTCTCTTTTTACAGTTTTTGTTTTAAAGTCTATTTTGTCTGATATGAGTACTGCTACCCCAGCTTTCTTTTCATTGCCATTTGCGTGGAGTATCTTTTTCCAGCCCTTCACTTTCAGTTTGTGAGTGTCTGTAGGTCTGAAGTGTGTCTCTTGTATGCAGCATATATATGGGTCTTGTTGTTTTATCCAATCAGCTACCTTATGCCTTTTTTTTTTTTTTTTTTTTTTTTTGATTTTTATTGATATTTTAATGGTTTCTAACATTGTGAAATTTTGGGTTGTACATTTTTGTTTGTCCATCACCCCATATATGACTCCCTTCACCCCTTGTGCCCACCCCCCACCCCCACTTCCCGGGTAACCACAGTCCAGTTTTCTCTGTCCATGTGTTGGTTTATATTCCACATATGAGTGAGATCATACAGTGTTTGTCTTTCTCTTTCTGGCTTATTTCACTTAACATAATACGCTCCAGGCCCATCCATGTTGTTGCAAATGGGACGATTTTGTCTTTTTTTATGGCTGAGTAGTATTCCATTGTATATATATACCACATTTTCTTAATCCAATCGTCAGTCGAGGGACACTTAGGTTGCTTCCACTTCTTGGCTATGGTGAATAATGCTGCAATGAACATAGGGGTGCATAAGCCTCTTTGGATTGTTGATTTCAGGTGCGTTGGATAGATTCCCAGTAGTGGGATGGCTGGATCATAGGGCATCTCTATTTTTAATTCTTTGAGGAATCTCCATACCGTTTTCCATAGAGGCTGCACCAATTTGCATTCCCACCAGCTGTGTATGAGGGTTCCTGTTTCTCCACATCCTCTCCAACATTTGTTGTTTTTTGTCTTGGTGATTATAGCCATTCTAACGGGCGTGAGGTGGTATCTTAGTGTTGTTTTGATTTGCATTTCCCTGATGATTAGTGATGTTGAGCATCTTTTCATGTGCCTATTGGCCATCTGTATATCTTCCTTGGAGAAGTGTCTGTTCATTTCCTCTGCCCATTTTTTGATCGGGTTGTTTGTTTTTTTGTTGTTCAATTGTGTGAGTTCTTTATATATTATGGAGATCAACCCCTTGTCAGATGTATGTTTTGCAAATATTCTCTCCCAGCTGATTGGTTGTTTGTTCATCTTGATTCTGGTTTCATTTGTCTTATAAAAGCTCTTTAGTCTGATAAAGTCCCACTTGTTTATTTTTTCTTTAGTTTCCCTAGTCTGGGTAGGCATGTCATCCGAAAAGATTCCTTTAAACCCAATGTCAAATAGTGTGTTGCCTATATTTTCTTCTATGAGTTTTATAGTTTCAGGTCTCACCTTCAAGTCTTTGATCCATTTTGAGTTAATTTTTGTGAATGGCGATAGCACATGGTCCACTTTCATTCTTTTGCATGTGGATGTCCAGTTTTCCCAACACCATTTATTGAAGAGACTTTCCTTTCTCCATTGCATGTTCTTAGCACCTTTGTCAAAAATTAGCTGTCCGTATATGTGTGGTTTTATTTCTGGGCTTTCAATTCTGTTCCATTGATCTGTGTGTCTGTTTTTGTACCAGTACCATGCTGTTTTGATTACTATTGCTTTGTAGTATGTTTTGAAGTCAGGAATTGTGATGCCTCCTGCTTTGTTCTTTTTCTTTAGGATTTCTTTAGCTATTCGGGGTCTTTTGTTGCCCCATATAAATTTTAGTATTCTTTTTTCTATTTCTGTGAAGAATGTCATTGGGATTCTGATTGGGATTGCATTGAATCTGTAGATTGCTTTAGGTAATATAGACATTTTAACTATGTTTATTCTTCCAATCCACGTGCATGGGATATCTTTCCATTTCTTTATGTCATCGTAGATTTCCCTCAATAATGTCTTGTAGTTCTCATTGTATAGGTCCTTCACCTCCTTGGTAAGATTTATTCCTAGGTATTTTATTCTTTTTGATGCAATTGTAAATGGTATTATCTTTTTGAGCTCTCTTTCTGTTAGTTCATTATTAGCATATAGAAATGCAACTGATTTTTGTAGATTGATTTTGTACCCTGCAACTTTGCTGTAGTTGTTGATTGTTTCTAACAGTTTTCCAACAGATTCTTTAGGGTTTTCTATATATAAAATCATGTCATCTGCAAAGAGTGAGAGTTTCACTTCTTCGTTACCTATTTGGATTCCTTTTATTCCTTTTTCTTGCCTAATTGCTCTGGTCAAAACCTCCAGTACTATGTTGAACAGGAGTGGTGAGAGTGGGCAGCCCTGCCTCGTTCCTGTTCTCAGAGGAATGGCTTTCAGTCTTTCCCCGTTGAGTATGATGTTAGCTGTGGGTTTGTCATATATGGCCTTTATTATGTTGAGGTACTTTCCTTCTATTCCCATTTTATTGAGAGTTTTTATCATAAATGGATGTTGTATCTTGTCAAATGCCTTCTCTGCGTCTATTGAGACGATCATGTGGTTTTTATTCTTTGTTTTGTTGATGTGATGTATCACGTTGATTGATTTGCGGATGTTGAACCATCCCTGCGTCTCTGGTATAAATCCCACTTGATCATGGTGTATGATCTTTTTAATATATTGTTGTATTCGGTTTGCCAATATTTTGTTGAGGATTTTTGCATCAATGTTCATCAGCGATATTGGCCTGTAATTTTCTTTCTTTGTATTGTCTTTGTCTGGTTTTGGTATCAGGGTGATGTTGGCCTCATAGAATGATTCAGGAAGTGTTCCATCTTCCTCTATTTTTTGGAATAGTTTGAGGAGGATGGGTATTAAATCTTCTTTGAATGTTTGGTAAAATTCACTGGAGAAGCCATCTGGTCCTGGACTTTTATCTTTTGGGAGGTTTTTGATTACTATTTCAATCTCTTTACTTGTGATTGGTCTATTCAGATTCTCCATTTCTTCTTGGTTCAATTTTGGGAGGTTGTATAAGTCTAAGAATTTATCCATTTCTTCTAGATTGTCCAATTTGTTGGCATATAATTTCTCATAGTATTCTCTTATAATCCTCTGTATTTCCATGGTATCCGTTGTAATTTCTCCTCTTTCATTTCTAATTTTATTTACTTGAGCCTTTTCTCTTTTTTTCTTAGTTAGCCTGGCTAAGGGTTTGTCTATTTTGTTTATCTTCTCGAAGAACCAACTCTTTGTTTCATTAATCCTTTCTACTGTTTTTTTGGTCTCAATATCATTTATTTCTGCTCTGATTTTTATTATTTCTCTCCTTCTGCTGGCTTTGGGCTTTGTTTGTTCTTCTTTTTCTAGTTCTGTTAGGTGTAATTTAAGGCTGCCTATTAGGGCTTTTTCTTGTTTGTTAAGGTGGGCTTCTATCGCTATGAGTTTCCCTCTCAGGACCGCTTTTGCTGCGTCCCACATGGTTTGATATGGCATGTTATCATTTTCGTTTGTTTCCAGATAGTTTTTGATTTCTCCTTTAATTTCATCAATGATCCATTGGTTGTTCAGTAGCATGTTGTTTAATCTCCACATTTTTGTCACTTTCCCAGTTTTTTTTTCCTGGTTCATTTCCAGTTTCATAGCCTTATGGTCTGAGAAGATGCTTGTTATGATTTCAATCTTCTTAAATTTATTGAGGCTTGCTTTGTTTCCCAACATATGGTCTATCCTAGAGAATGTTCCCTGCGCTCTTGAGAAGAATGTGTAGTCAGCTGTTTTTGGGTGGAGTGCTCTGTATATGTCTACTAGGTCCATCTCGTCCAGTTTTTCATTTAAGTCTAATATTTCTTTATTAACTTTTTGTCTGGATGATCTATCCATTGCTGTAAGTGGGGTGTTAAGATCCCCTACTATTATTGTGTTGTTGTTGATTTCTCCTTTTAGGTTTGTTAATAGTTGTTTTATGTACATTGGTGCTCCTATGTTGGGTGCATATATATTTATAAGTGATATGTCTTCTTGATGGAGTGTCCCTTTTATCATTATATATTTCCCTTCTTTGTCTTTCTTAACCTGTTTTATCTTGAAGTCTACTTTGTCTGATATGAGTATGGCAACACCTGCTTTCTTTTGTTTGCCATTAGCTTGGAGTATTGTCTTCCATCCTTTCACTCTGAGCCTGTGCTTGTCTTTAGTGCTAAGATGTGTTTCCTGAAGGCAGCATATTGTTGGGTCTTGCTTTTTAATCCATCCTGCCACTCTGTATCTTTTGATTGGAGAGTTCAATCCATTTACATTTGGGGTAATTATTGAAATATGAGGGTTGAATGTTGCTGTTTTGTCACTTATTTTCTGATTCTTTTGCATTTCCTTTGTTTCTTGTCCCATTTGTTTTGGACTGCCAATTCAGTTTGGTTGTTCTGTCTTATGATTCTTCTAGTTTTCTCTTTGTTTATCATATGTGGTTTTAATTTGATTATTTGTTTAGTGGTTACCTTGAGGTTTGGGCGAAAAATCTTCTGTATGAGATAGTCCATTATCTGATAGCCTCCTATTTCCTTATACTAAGTCAATTCAGTCACTTTCCTCTTCCCCTTCTAAGTTGCTCTTGTTATACCTTATTCTATCTTGTGTTGTGGCTGTGTGTTTACAGTGATGAGGTTAAATTTATTTTTGGTGAATTTCTTCCTTTGATCTTTGAGTTTAGTATTTAAGTGGTTGCTAACCTATTCCGGTAAAGATCTACTATTTCTCTGATTTTGTCTACCTACTTTTCTCCTTACTCCAAGCTTTGTGTTCCCTTTCTCTTCTTGTTTTCAGGCCTGAGGGCCTTCTTGAGTATTTCTTGTAGTGGCGGTCTCGTGGCCATGAACTCCCTTAGCTTTTGTTTATCTGGGAGAGTTACTATTTCTCCATCATATTTGAAGGATATTTTTGCTGGATAGAGTATTCTTGGCTGAAAGTTTTTGTCTTTTAGTATTTTGAATATATCTTTCCAGTCTCTTCTAGCCTGAAAAGTTTCTGTTGAGAAATCCGCTGAGAGCCTGATGGGAGTTCCTTTGTACGTTCTTTTTTGTTTTTGTTTTTGTCTAGCTGCCCTTAATATTGTTTCTTTGTCGTTGACCCTGGCTAGCCTTACCACTAGGTGTCGTGGTGAAGGCCTTTGTCTGTTAATATATATAGGAGTCCTGTTGGCTTCGCTTACTGGTATTTCCTGCTCCTTCCCCAGATTTGGGAAATTTTCAGCTATTATTTCCTTGAATAGGCTCTCTGTTCCTCTTTCCCTCTCCTCTCCCTCAGGAATACCTATAATTCTTATGTTACATTTTCTAATAGAGTCCGATATTTCTCGGAGTCTTTCTTCATTTCTTTTTAGTCTTAGTTCTCTCTCTTCTTCCATCTGGAGTATATCTGTATTCCTATCCTCTAAAGTACTAATTCTTTCCTCCATATTGTCAGCTCTGTTCTTTAAAGATTCCAGATTCTCCTTTATCTCCTCCATTGTGTTCTTCATCTCCATCAGCCCTGATAGGTTTTTCTTTATGATTTCAATCTCTTTTGTGAAGAAACTCCTAATCTCATTTAATTGTTTGTCTGTGTTGTCTCGTATTTCGTTGAGTGTTTTTATGATAGCTATTTTGAAATCTCTGTCATTTAGTTTATGGATTTCTGTGTCTTCGGGGTTGATTTCTGGGTGCTTGTCATTTTGTTTCTGGTCTGGTGATTTCATATATTTTTGCATTGTGGTTCCTGTGTTGGTTTTGATTTTCCTCATCCTGGAAGTCTCTGGTTGCAATTTCCACCTGCCGCCACTGTCTGGTGGTAAAGGGCTGTGTAGTCTAAGCCCCCTGCGCTCTGCCCCAGTTTTTCTGCTGCGATCCGCAGTTTTGTTTTGTTTTGTTTTGTTTCTTTTCCCCACTGCGATCCACGGGTCCAGTCCAGTTTATTCAGGTCTGCCTCGGACCGCTAGATCTGGTCGAGCTGCAGACTCCGGGTTGCGGGGAGGGGGGAGCTCTCTCTTTTGCCCTCTGGGTCCCTGACGTGGGAGGTTTCTCGTTTGCCCCTCTTTATCCGCTCTCTGGGTTGCTCAGATGTTGATGGTAGCCCTGTGGCTCCTCTGAGCCCTCTGTGCGGGAGTTTCCCACTGGCTGAGAGAGCCCAAAGAGCTACAGTTTCCCGCCGAGGGCCGCCCCTCCCCCCTCTCTGGGAGCCGCGCGGACCGGATCGCTGATCTGATGGGGAGGGAGCGGAGTTCTCCTTACCTCTCCCCACTTCCTCCCGGGGCCCAGCATGTTCCGCTCTCAGATGTGCGGCAGTGTGGATCCCTCCGCTCCAGCTTTTCACTGTCTGGGATTCCGTTGTTGGTCTGTGGCTGTTACTTTTGTTGTATTTTGTGGGGGAAGAATTCACGGGAAAGCTCACTCCGCCATGATGCTGACGTCACTCTCTACCTTATGCCTTTTAATTGGAGCATTTAGTCCATTGACGTTTAAAGTAGCTATTGATAAGTAAGTACTTACTGCCATTTTTTAACTTTTTTTTTCTCAGTGTTTTAGTAGTCCTTCTCTATTGCTTTCTCCTTCTATACAGAATTGATGGTCTCTTTAGTTTGACATCTGTCTGAAAGCTCTACTCTTTAACTTCCCTCCTCCCTCATTTTATGTTTTTGATATCATATCTAACCTGTTTTTTGTGCATTTGTATCCATTATGTTCTAATCATGGAAATAGATAATTTTTCCTATTTGTGGTCTTCTCTTTTCCCCTTAAATCAGTCCCTTTAACATTTCTTGTAGCACTGGTTTCTTGGTGACAAACTCCTTTAATTTTTGCTTGTCGGGGAAATTTTTGATCTCTCCTTCCATTTTGAATGATAATCTTGCTGGGTAGAGTATTCTTGGCTGCAAGTTTTTTCCTTTTAGCACTTTAAATATATCATGCCACTCTCTTCTAGCCTGTAAGGTTTCTGCTGAGAAGTCAGCTGATAGCCTTATGGGGTTTCCTTTGTATGTAACTTGTCTGTCTCTTGCAGCTTTTAGGATTCTCTCTTTATCTTTAATTCTGGACATTTTGATTATGATGTGTCTTGGTGTGGGCCTCTTTGTGTTTATCTTGTTTGGGGCTCTCTGTGCTTCCTGTACCTGGATGTCTGTTTCCTTCCTTAGGTTAGGGAAGTTTTCATCTATTATTTCTTGAAATAGATTCTCTACCCCTTTGTCTCGCTCTTCTCCTTCCAGGACAGCTATAACATGGATGTTAGTGCACTTGATGTTGTCCCAGATGTCCCTTAGACTGTCCTCACTCTTTTTAATTCTTTTCTCTTTTACCTGTTCAGCTTGGGTAATTTCTTCTAGTCTTTCGTCCAGCTCGCAAATCCATTCTTCTGTATCCTCTACTCTGCTTTTGAGTCCCTCTAGTGAATCTTTCATTTCCAGTATTGTATTCTTCATTTCTGATTGGTTCTTTTTTATATCTTCCATTTCTTTGTTGACATTCCACTGAGTTCATCTATTCTTCTCCCCAGATCAGTGAGCATCCTTAACACTCTTTGTTTGAACTCTCTGTCGGGTAGGTTGCTCATTTCTGTTTCACTTAGTTCCTTTTCTGGGGTTTTGTCCTGTTCCCTTACTTGGAATGTATTCTTTTGCCTCCTCATTTTGCCTCTTTCTCTGTGCTTGTGTTTAGGTATTAGGTAGGTCAGCTACGTCTTCTGCTCTTGGATAGGTGACCTTATATAAATGATGCCTTAAGAGTCCTGCAGTGTGCTTCCCTCAGTTCTCAATGTTCCAGGGGTGACCCCTATGTGGGCTACATTTGTCCTTCTGTTGTGGCCTGTTTGCTCTCCCTGTAGGCGCCCAGAGAGGCGGAGTTATGCTCCTGGCCAGCTGTTGTAATGCTCAGCTGCTTATAGTTGTTGTGGGCCCTTCAGTCTCTTTATCAGGTGTGGGGAGCCCCAGCACAGTTGGCTGCAAGTTCTAATACCACATTTGTGCTGCAGTATTTCTTTTAAGTGAGTAGGCTCCCAGCGTGGCAGGTTGTTAGGCTCAGGGCCTTACAATTGCTGTAAGCCTCCAGCCTTTAGGTCTCTTGTCAGCTCTCTGAGGACTGCAGCTGGGTGGGGCTGGCCTCAGTCATGGGAACACCCAATTGTTTCAGGCTTTGGAAGGTGGGGCAAACCCCTTATGTGGGTCTCTGAGAAGCACAAGTCCTCTGTAGCTGACAAGCCCTGCCACCCACAGGTCCACACACACAGTCAACACAGTCCTGCCCCGTGCGCACGCCCCGACCTCCCGAAGCGGACCCAGCCTCTCCACGGCGGGAGCCCCACACACTCCACCACTGCCCCACACTCTCCACCTGCTCCCTGTGCACGCCCTGCCCCGCTGAAGTGGGTTCAGTTGCCAGGCTGCAGAGAATCCAGTCACCAATCTATGCAGGCCCACAAGTTGCCTGAGGGCTAGCTGTTGGGTGGGGCCAGTCTCTAGGGTGGGCTGCCTGCCCTGGCTGAGCCGGATTAAATCGGTGCTCTAGCAGGTGGGGCAGACCCTGGGCTAGCAGGCCCCAGGGAGAACTCCAATGGCGTCTGTGTCAGCACACCTACACCAGGCCACAACAATGGCCGCCACCAATGTCCCAGTCCCTAGAGAGGTCTCACCTCTCACCGAGATGCACTCAGGGCCTATCAGGTGAGTCTCTTTTCACCAAAGCACTGTGCACCTTTCTTTCTGGTGATTTGAGGTTGCTTTCTGAAATGGGTGAGTTTGCGCATGGGCCCTTTAAGAGCCAGTTTTAATGTCTTTGTGAACCAGCTTTTCTGGGGGTACTCCCCAATGTTTTAGTAGCAGGCAAAGTCAGATATTCTGCCACTCGTCTCGATTGTGCTGGGTCCACAAAATGCCCACAGTGGGGGTGCTCCCCAGCTCAGGGCCCCGCGCCTCCAGGGAGGCTGCGGACCTGTGTGCTGCTCCCGCCGGCCGTGAAGCTGGCAGCTTGTGAAGGCGGGGTTTTCTCTCCAGAAGGGGGTCTCTGCCTCTTCCACCTCAGTTAGGATTGTCCGTTGTTGCAGGAGTTCCTCTCATCCAGTTTTCAGTTCTGTCTCAGGAGTAATTTTTCCACGAGTAGTTGTAAATTGGCTGTGTCCAAGGGAGGAGGTGAGTTCAGAGGCTGCCTACGCCGCCAACTTGACTTCTCTCCCTCTGATGGCTTTCTAAATAATAAATTCTGTGAGCAAACACCTAATGTAAAGCATTTATAAAAATACTTGATATCAAAAATCTTGGTAACGTAAATATCTTAAACCAATATTAGCTGATTTCCTGTTCAGTTTTCTTCACTTGACTTTCTAATCTTGAAAAATAGAACATGCTTTATTATTTAAAGATTACTTCAATTAGAGGTGACAAATTTAAACATGAAGAATTGTTTGGTTTAACATTTTTAATTTCAGTTTACTTATTTAGTTTTATTTATTTAAAAAATAAATAAAATTCTGGTCTAGGGGAAGATAGCTATTGTTGGACAAACTTCTATGTATTCAAAAAAGGTGAAAAGGAAATTAAAGTTCTAGATCAAAATCTAGTATAAAGGGCTAAGAAACTCTATATAGTTGATAGCTATCTTTTAGCGCTAGAAATAATGGCTACTCTAAATGTACAGACTTCAATATTTTTAAGGAGCAAACACAAATCTTGTTTTTCTTTCACCCTGACTACAGAGAAAGTTGTTAAATTATACACGAAGCTATTCCTTCTCAGAATTAAAAGGGATGGGAAATAGCCCAGCTAAATGAAGTGTTCAGAACAATGCCCCTGCTCAGCACTCGCAGAACCTGTTACTACTTCCCAAGATGACAGAGTATTTTTGCAGGTAGAGGAGGGAAGGACAAGTCCTGACTCTCCTGCCTCCTGACAGAGGAAATAAATCACCCTACACACTGGAGGATACCTTTCCAGACAGCATGCTGGGAACTTCATTACACAAGCTGTGCCACATCTTACTATGCATATTGCTGCTGATTGGACAGAGACTCGTATCCCCAGCCTATTTCTGTCATTGTCTTATGGGGGAGATATCCATTTTTCCTCCACGGACAGATACAGGCTTGAAAAGGACACGAAGGAAATGATACTGTGTGCCCAAAAGATCTTGATCTTTAGCAAAATATGCTCTTGGCTAATGATTTGTCCAGCTTACCCTAACCCTATCTCCTGGTGCATAAAACGTGATTATTATGGTTTCATAGTCGCATAATCTCATTTGATCTGAATGGGATTGTTGTGAAACATAAGTCTTGTTGCCCCTGGTCTCAGCCTTATTAAGAAGAGGGCAAAGTATTTCCCCATAGAATAATTTTTAGTGCCTTGTTCTTTTTAATTGGTAATCTTTTTGGTTCATTCATAAAAGACAAACTTTATTTACTCAGTTTAGCTCATATGCCATGAATGTAATTTAATCTAATTTGGACCAGTCATGATAATGAAAAAAATTGCAAAGGAAGACTTATAATCTTCAGGCTGGAAGCACAGTGTCATTTTTGCAGTCAACAACATAAAATTAATGAACCAAAGGAGATAAAATTAATGAACATAACTATTAGCAAGTTTCGTGTAGTTTGAGAACACTATGTAATTTTAGATGAAAATTCTTCATAATTTAGCCTCTTCTTGGGGAATTTTCTATGATGAAATGCTTCTGCCACTTCTGCTTTGGTTGAATAATATTGTCCACTGAAAAATACATGCAATGTTCTTGTTGCTATGTGTGACACCTTAAAATTTGCAAAAGTAGCAGGAAACAGATATTTCCTTGAACCTTGAGCCAAATCAATTTTCTGAGTAAAATAAAACTGTAGTCTCAATGTTCAACATCCACCAATACAGAAAAGAAGGAAAAAAAAAAAACTATCTGAGGCTTGATATACCAATTAGAAGCTCTTAAAAGCTACCTGTGGGCAAAAGATATAAATAATTTAGATTGTAAGTTCCTTTGCTTCTGGGCTGGTCTAATATGCCATTTCAGGTGTGTTGTGGTCTTAAGAGAGATGGTTGCCATTAAGCAGGGTTTCCACTTTGATTAATATCACTACACCACTCATCAAAGAAATGCTTTCAAAACTCTGTGAGACTCCAAAAATTAGCTTCTGAATGGCAGCTGTCACGTGATGCATTCATATAATCGAGTTACTCCGAGCCAACTTAATTTTTTAATGAGTTAGAAGTATATTTGTAACTTTTTGATTATCAACATTATTTTCTGTTGATTGACATTTGGAGTCTGAGTTTACCGGTTGTGGTCTGCTTTTTGGATGTACCCATTCTCTTTAATCCCCTTAAGAAAAATATAAACATAATTCAATCTGCTTTTCTTATTTTAGTCCCTTGTATCACACTGTATGATCTCAAAATGTTAGGGAAAAGTCTCCAACAAATTTCTTAGTAGGGAGAAAAAGCAAAACAGAGTGAGGATTTCAAAGTATCCCAACCATGAATAAATCCCCAGACCCCTCATCTGATCTATGCTATGAAAAATCACTCCTATTATTTTTTTCCAGCTTTATTGAAATATAATTGACACATAACATCCGTTATATAAGTTTAAGGTGTACAACGTGATTTGATACATGTGTATATTGTGAAATGATTACCACAATAAGGTTAGTTAACACGTCCATCACTTCACATAATAACAATTTATTTTTGTGGTGTGAACATTTAAGATCTACTTTCTTAGCAACTTTCAAGTATATAATACAGTATTGTTAACTATAGTCACCCTGCTTGATAATAGATCCCCAGAATTTATTCATCTTATAACTGGTAGTTTGTACTCTTTGACTATTGAATCTGTAGATGGGTTTGGGGAGTATGGACATTTTAACAGTATTACTTTTTCTGATCCACAAACAAAGGATATATTTGGATGTTATTTGTGTCATCTTCAATTTTTTTCCTCAATGTCTTGTAGTTTTCAAGATACAAATCTTCCACCATCTTGGTTAAATTTATTTCTAAGTATTTTACTGTTTTTATGCTATTGTAAATGGAATTTTTTCTTTATTTCTCTTTCAGATACTTTGTTGTTATTGTGTAGACATGCAACTGATTTTTGTGTGTGTGCGTGTGAGGAGAGCAGCCCTGTGTTAACATTTGCCAATCCTCCTCTTTTTTTGCTGAGGAAGACTGGCCCTGGGCTAACATCCGTGCCCATCTTCCACCACTTTATATGGGACGCCGCTACAGCATGGCTTGCCAAGCAGTGCGTCTGTGCACGCCCCAGATCCAAACCGGCGAATCCCGGGCCTCTGCAGCGAAGCGCACACACCTAACTGCTTACGCCACCTGGCCAGCTCCAAAATGCAACTGATTTTTGAATGTTGATTTTGTATCCTGCAACTTTACTGAAATCACTTAGTAGTTCTAACAGTTTTTGGTGGAGCATTTAGAGTTTTCTATATATAATGTCATGTCACGATCTCCTACCTGGATCTCAAAGCTTCTATGAAGGCACTTTTGTCTGTGGATGGATGCCAAATTATTGTTGTTGAGGGGGGTTATGCGCAACGGATGTCTTATTCAACCATTTTGCTGATGTCATTCTTCTTCCCACTATCTTTATTACTTTTTGCTTGAAATGTGAGGGTTCTTAATCACAAGTATCACCAAGTCAATACTTATAACACACCCCAATATTTTATAATGTCTGGAACTATCACATGAATTTGGACACACTTTGCATATTCCAAATGTATTATTCAAAATTATATTTTAGCTAGAGATGTAGTAATATGTTGGTTAAATCTATATATTTTTTAAAGGCTGTTTCTTTCAATGGTAATATCAATGTGGAAAAAATGTTATTTCTTGCTAGCATGTGTTAACTTCTGTATTTATTTTCTCTCCATTTATTCAAGTAATTTATCAAAAGTAGAATCTTTGAGGGGCCTGCCCAGTGGCATAGTGGTTAAGTTCAGGCACTCTGCATCAGTGGCCCGGGGTTCACAAGTTCGGATCCCAGGCTTGGACATATGCACCACTCATCAAGCCATGCTGTGGCGGCGTCCCACCTAAAGTAGAGGAAGATAGGCACAGATGTTAACCCAGGGCCAAACTTCCTCAGCAAAAAAAAAAAAAAAAAAAAAAAAAGAGGAGGATTGGCAACAGATGTTAGGTTAATCTTCCTCACAAAAAAAAAGCAGAATCTTTGAAGATTTGACATTAATGAAGAAATAGAATCATTTGGCTAAACACATTTAATCCCTAGACCAACAGCAATGTTAAAACATTTTTTGTTATTGTTGTTGATTTCTGTATGTTTTCTAAATGAAACAGCTAGTGGTAGAATAAAACTAATAGAAAAGCAAAGGGGATGGAGTGGGAGGTGACTCAATGACGCTATGGAAGATGCTGGAAGTGTCAGGAAGAAAACATGTCAGCAAAGGACCCAGCCTTTCTTTGACATCGTTGGTCATTGGAGATCATGATCTGCTGTGATGCAGGTGTGATTCAAGGTATTTTCATGATGAACAATGGCAGATTCCTTCAAGGGACAGCACAGATGAAGACAAACAGAGAGACATTTCTTCATCTTATGTAACAAGGGTTTTGAATAAATAATATTTAGGAAAATCACCAAAACTCAAGTTCAAATGAACTTTTAATAGGCTTTATTACCCACTTAGATGTATCAACTAATGCCTTAAAATAGAAGATGGATTCACATTGGTCCTTTTGTATTCAGGTCTTCCATAGTAATGTCAGTATTCAGGTGTAGAAATATTCTCGCAATTTAAGTATTACATGTACTTTTAGATGCTTGCACAGATTTTTCAGAGGCTACATCCTTTTCTTTTTGGAAATAGGAAAATATTCTTCTTAGTCTACTGTCCACAGGCCATTAATTGGCTTCTTCCATGCAGGCTTTTAGAGGCAGCCAGCGCCATTCTGGGCAGGTCCACAGCTGCCAGAAGGGGTGGTAGAGGACCCATAATAAGAGTAGGTTTCCTAAAGGAGCTTTGAAATATCTCATGCTCCTAGACACTTCTATGAATGTCTTCTGGTCCCATTTTGATAGAGTTGTGCCAAGTTAGAGAATTGTATTAGTCTGTTTAGGCTGTCATAACAAAATGCCATAGACTGGGTGGCTTAAACAACAGAAATTTGTTTATTTTCTCAAAGTTCTGGAGGCTGAAATTCTGAGATCTGGGAGCCAGAATGGCCAGGTTCTGGTGAGGATACTCTTCCTGGTTGGCAGATGGTTGTCTTCTCTCTGTATCCTCATATGGCAGAGGAAGAGCAAACTCTCTGGTGTCTTTTTATGAAAACAGACTAATCTCGTCATGAGGGCCCCATCCTCATGACCTCATCTGAACCTAATTATCTCCCAAAGGCCCTGTCTCGAAATATCATCACATTGAGGGTTAGGGCTTCAATGTGTGAACTGAGGAGGGACACAATTCAGTCCATACCAATAACAATCTTTTTTTTGGTGTTAAATAACCTCATTACAGTCAACTATTTGCAGAGGAAAATAAGATTCATTCATTCTTTCTCAGGATTTGTGCAAGCAGTGTGAAGAAGAACCTGAGCGTTTTAACATGAATTGATGACAGTCATCTCTAACCAGCACAGTGCAATGACAAAGTTCTTATGCAGAAGAGGCTAAAGGGAAGCAATCTAGTTGTAAATGATGGCTTGGAGACCAGTCTGGAAACTTCAACTGATGCAAAAGCTAATAGTGGGGACTCTTGGATTATTTCTGCTGGTAATGAAAGATAGGAATTAGTGTCCCCCTTTTGCAACAACTCTCTCCTGGAGCATATGGAATAGGAGAATTACCCCCACCTGCTCAGTGTCTACCATGAGCAGAGCACTCTGATATGTTACACAACAGCCTTTGGTCATTGTTAGACTACAGTCAGTTACTTTTGCCAAATCCCCATACCAGGTGTACTGTTGTTTAGTCAGTACGGTGTCTTAACTAGAAAAATGTATACAATGAAAAAAAAAAAAAACTCTGAAGTGCTGGTTAGAGATGGCTGATTTTTGAAAGTTAAGAGTCTGAGACCTGTACAATTTTATTAAAAAAATGTTTAATAGTTATTAGGGGGGTTTTAGAGACCGCACCAAGCAAGGGGCTCTTTCTTGATGTAATCATACGGATTTTTTTAAAGCAGTATATTTCTTACTATGTGATTTAATGTTATTTAAGGCCCTAACTGTGCACCACCTAAAACCATCTTTCATGTTACCACTGGTACCCTTTCTACATTCTAGGAATCACTGATCCAAGTGATCAAAAAATGTTTAGGACATAGAATCCATCTGTTTGAAATTTACGGTGGATTCATGCAGAGATGACCAAAAAAATCACAAGTGTAGTATATGATACCTCATGAAAAAGATAAACAACAGGAGGAAAGTATAGAATGTTATGGAAGATCAGTTGAAGGAAAGCAACAAAGGATCACTTCTGACTTGGAACCCAAAGAAGATTTAATAAAAGGTGTGCTGGTTAATGTAGCACTTAAAGAATTAATAAATATTATTAATTGCCAACGGTTAAAAGGCATCCAAGCAGAAAGCATGGTATAAGCAAAGTTCAAAAGCAGGAAGGCATCTAACATGTTCAGGAAATGGCGTACACTCCGGTTAGGATATCAAGTAAGTGTATAGGAGTAGAGTAGAACAGGCTAGAGAGGGTGAGGCAGAATGGAAGGACTTACACGTTTCCCCCGCTATCCAAAAGTAGAGCATTCCCATGAAACCTTTCATAAGCCAAAATGGCCTAAAGTGATGAAGCAATTACCGTTAATTTATATGGGAAATTCTTTTGAGTATTCCCAGACTCAAAAAATAACCTACCAAATAATACATAAAATCTAAATAATACCAATATACAGTGAAAGCAAGAATGATATGATACACAGCCCATATAAAGTAGAAATAATGTATATACAGTGTAGTTTCACTTCGCAGAATCGGGAGGACAGCGAGCACACTGGAAGGCTGAGCGGTGGTAGTGATGATGGTGTGTAGGTTGAGTCGTCGGAGGTTGGGGTGGTGGGAGGTACAGGAGACTGGGGTGTAGGAGAGAGAGGAAGAGAGTCATCTATTGTCATCTCATCGACGTCTGAGTCCACCAGGGCGGGCAGGTCACTAACGTCTGCACCTTCTCCCACGTCTGCCTGCCTTAGCACCGAAGGTGGAGGTTCACTGTCTGCTGCGGCCGCTGTGGCTGCTGTGGCAGGCTTGAAATACGACAGCATGCTTCACTGCTTAGCCTCTTACCGCCAGCGGCAAAACAAATGCCGAACGCTATTTTGACTTCTTGTCTTTTTTTGTAGAAGCGAAAATTCTCTTCAAATTTCCCTTTGTTAGTGAAAACCGGTGGAGTAGCTCCCCCTTATCCCGGCTTTTGCTTTCCCAGAAGCAGATGATCTTCCTCCTAACGTATTGTGGGAAAGTCAATAGTAACATAATGCTAAGTCCTGGGCCTACATCCTTCGCCTCAGTTTATCTCCTCACAGAGGCATTTTATCATCTCACATCATCACAAGAAGAGGAAGGGTGAGTACAGTGCAATAAGATATTTTGAGAGAGAAAGACAGACCACATTCACATAACTTTTATTACAGCCGTCCCTCGGTATCCATGGGGGATTACCAGATACCAAAATCCGCATGCTCAAGTCCTTTATATAAAATGGCCGTAGTACATCGAACACAGTCGCCCCTTTGTAGTCACCGAGTTCAATCCATCGATGTGAAACCTGCAGATACGGAGGGCCAGCTGTACAGTATATTGTTATAATTGTTCCATTTTGTTATTAGTTATTGTTGTTAATATCTTACTGTGCCTAATTTATAAAGTAAACTTTATCATAGGTATGTATGCATAGGAAAAAACAGTATATCTAGGGTTCCGTACTATCCGCGGTTTCAGGCATCCACTGTGGGTCTTGGAACATATCCGCAGATAAGGGGGGACTGTTGTACTAATGAGGGCTTTTTAAAAAGTGAAGTGGCCTAAAGCAAACTTTTGGGTAGTGGGGAAAATCTGTATTGCACCAAGACAAATAATTTGACCTTTTGGGGGCAGAGAGTAATCTGGCAAGCAGTACCGAGTCAGAAGATGAATCTGATAATATTGTACAGGATAACTGGCGATGAGAGAGACTGAAGATGGAAAGACTATTGCTGTGATCCAAAAAAGAAGCAGCAGGGACCTGACTAGAGTGGTGACAATGGAAACAACAAGAGTAATAATAACCACCATGTACTGAGGCCTTCCGGAGTGGGCACTGTGTCAAGTCCCTTATGTATACTATAGCAGTAGTATTTATAACAACTTATTGAGAACTGTAATATTTTCATCCTCATTTTACAAATGAAGAACTGACCTAAGATCGCATGGCAGAATTGAGATTTATACACAGATTACTTTATTCTAGGGGCTGAGCTTTTAACCATAATACTATAATATATAGGAATGTACAGAAATAGCTCATTTACAGCTATTATGGTGTCAAAGCAAGATGACTAGTGACTTTTTGGATGTGAGGGTTAAGGAAGAAATCAAGAAAAATACTCAAAATTTGAGCATAGACAAGTGAACTGATATTGAAAAAGTAGGAAAATTAAGAAGTGGGCAGTATTAATTGTACCCCCAGAGTGTGGTATAAAAAATACAATGGAACTGCTATACAATTTGGAGAGAGATCAAGATATTGGTTTTGGTGGATCTGATTGGTACTCTGCCTAACTTCTGAGAATATGACCAAAGCTTGCCCTAAAGTTTTCTCTATTCTGTGCAGCAAATAGCTGGAAAGGAAAAATAGAGTTTCATTGATGTTTTTCTGCTACAACTTTAAGTACATTTCTTCAAAAAGAGATGTTCTTCTATTTTATCTTTCAGGAAGAAGAATTATATTTTTTCTTTATAAGTAAGCTCGCTGCTTTTTGTAACATTCTTTATACTTTACAATGGCAATTATACACTCTTGTCCTCTGCTTACCTTAATTAATGTCTAGTTTGTTAAGGAAAGAAATGTCTTCAACGTTGCTCGAGGGTGAGGAACAAACTAGCTACAAACTACTGATGATGGATCGGCCTGGGGACTAATCATTAGGTGTATCTCAGCAGTGTGTAAGATTAATTTGCCCTTAGATTATTTAAATGAAAATCATGTTTGTTCCTCTGCCTCTCTTTTAGTTCAAGCTCTAAAGCTCCTTCATACACAGTCAAGAAATCATCTAGTCAAGAGGAGAGATGATAGTTATAGATACAAGGGAAGGGTTCAGCTTCAGGCAATGGGGTGCTAATAAGAACTAAATCTTCAATGTACCAGGCAACGTTCTAAGTGCTTTGCATACAGTAATGCCTTGAATCCTTCCATATTTTGGAAGTGAATATTATTATTGTTTGCATTATACACCTGTGGAAAATCTGAAGCACCAAAGTATTGGCAAACTAGTAAGTGGTACAGCTGAGTTTCGAATCAGTCACTATAGTTGCAAAACCCATGCTCTTCTTCTGTCTCTTAGATTTAGTTCTGCTAAATAGCAGCACATCACCTTAAAAAATAGAAGAGGCTTGGGGCCGGCCCAGTGGCACAAGCGGTTAAGTACGCACGCTCCGCTTTGGGGGCCCGAGGCTCGCAGGTTCGGAACCACAGGCGCACACCAATGCACCGCTTGTTAAGCCATGGTGTGGCGGTGTCCTATATAAAGTAGAGGAAGATGGGCACACATGTTAGCTCAGGGCCAGTCTTCCTCAAGAATAAAGGGGAGGATTGGCATCAGATGTTAGCTCAGGGCTAGTCCTCCTCACGAAAAAAAAAAAGGAGGCTTATTTACGGACGATAAATGAAAAAAACAGGTTTAATTAAGTACTTATAAAAGTTAGGCTTAAGATGAAGGAAACTACTACAGAAGGAAAAGTAATATTTTGTTGTGAATTTTTCATTTATTCAATTCAGCACAATTTTACTGAACACCTATTATATTTAATCATCCAAATAAATGATCAACATTGATAGAATTTATTGGATAATTTGTTAAAATGACCACATTTTACCATTTTTGCACATTGAAATTAGTTGTTTAATTACCATGAAATATTTTCCCTAAATAAAATTTTACATAAAAGTATTTGTTCTTATTCTTGTGATGTGGCAAGTTTAGGTGGCAATTAATAGCAATCACTAAATAACTAATTTTCTTGGCATTATCAGCATACAGCCTTGATCTACGTCTTTAAGAAATGGGTTTTCACCGACGCACTGCTTCTCCGGCCATGCTGGGGCCGCGTCCCACATGCAGCAACTGGAGGGATGTGCAGCTATGAAATGCAACTATCTACTGGGGCTTTGGGGGAAAAAATAAATAAATAAAATCTTTAAAAAAAAAAAAAAGAAATGGGTTTTGATAACCCAATTGTTTTCCTCCTGGGTCTTTATGATCTGTGTTGAGCTTGGCCAAAAGGAGAGGCAGGAGGGATCACACATCAGGAGTCATTCAATATCTCCAGAAATCCATTATGTATTCAAGTATGTCTGTCTCCTGAGTGGTAAGGTTCTGCCTGTTGAAATCCCCAGATGGCCCCCTTCCACCAATGGAAGCATGTAGAAGAGCAGTTGTGAGAGGTAGGAGGTAGGCTCTTTTCCTCTCTCATCCTGTGGGAAGTGTTGTCTGTATATTTTTGGTTCTAGAGAATTACATTTCTTCTTTCTCTTATAATCTTCTCAGACTTTCATCTGTCTCATATCTTCTTAACTTTGAATATCTAAACATCAAAGAATTTCTCCTGACATGAAAATAAAACTGACGCAAACAAATACACATTTGCAATGTGCCTCAAAGAATCCTATCCTGATTAAAGTCAGACTGTGATCCTAAAGCTATTAGCCCTTACCCCTATCACCCACCTCCAGCCTAACAACCATACCAAAAACGTGTTTCGGTGGATTGAAAAACAGACAACTCCAAAAAAAAGGGCTGTAGAGAAGACTGGAACTTGTGAATGGCATGATTCCCTCTTCACGAGGAGGACAAAATGTCACTCTCTGTTGAAGTAAAGCTCCGTTCCACCTAGAACATAAAGAGACATACAAAGTCTTCTTTAAAAGTTATAAATTATTCTTGCAGAGTTTAATCTCTATACTTTTATTCGGCTCATTGTTTCGCCTGAATCTATAGCTTGCCCCGTGTTTCAGTAGCATGCAGTCTGAACAGAGCATTATTTCAACTTCAGCTTAAAAAATGAGCTACTCTTTGGACTAGATGAAATTTCACATGGCATAATGTATATGTTTGTATTTTTATCACTTTCACGTCCTAACTGGGATAGGTATGCTAAATTGCTATGTGTTTTCAAGTAGATATAAGATTTACCCTTGACCTGAGGTGCTTCAGTAATGGATAAAAGCTTGGGAAGCTGGAGAAGCAATTGTTAAATATGTGCAGAATTGTATTAATAAACATATTACAATTTCACAAAGACAGCTACTGGTTCTTTTTCAGATGTTTCATAAAAGTATGAATTGGTATATGTATGCTCTGGAATTTTACAGGTATGTCATTCTATTAATGAGATTTCCAATAAACATTTTTGTTTTCAAAAAGGAAGAAAAAAATTCAACCTCATCCAAATTGTAATTCAATGTATCAAATAGTCATGGCCAATCAATTTTTAGATCGCCCAGAGGCACTTTAATCACCTCAAGTACTGTTATGAAATGTAGACTGGAATCTCAAAAGAAAATAAAATCAATTGAAGTCAACTTAATTTTACAATAAGTATTTGTACAAGGAATTATGCACTAAAACAGTTGATTATGGCAGTTCCAAGAGATTGGGTAAATGTTTCAAAGTCTAATTTAGCCAGATGTTAAATAAATATTCTCTTACATCTTCCTACTGTTTTGCATTCATTATTTATTAAAATGTTGATACTAATGAATACACGTGGAAATGAAGTCCATGTTACTGACAACTGAAATAAAGTCAAGAGTTATGCTAACAAAAGGAGTTAATCACAAACCACTGTTATGGGTTGAATTGTTTCCCTCCAAAATTCATACATTGAAGCCCTAACACCCAGTACCTCAGAATGTGACTGTTTTTTGGAGATAGAACCTTTCAAGAGGTAATTAAGTTAAAATGTGGTCCTTAGGATAGGACCTAATCCAATCTGACTGGTGTCCTTGTAAGAAGAGGGGATTAGAACACACACACACACGCACACACACACAGAGGAAAGACCACGTGAGGATACGTGGAGAAGGTGGCAAGCCAAGGAGAGAGGCCTCAGAAGAAGTCAAACCCACTTACCTTGGACTTCTAGCCTCCAGGACTCTGAGAAAATAAATTTCTGTTGTTTAAACCACTCCATCTGTGGCATTTTGTTATGGCAGCCCTAGCAAACTAATACAGCCACCAATTAGCATCAGATCCTTTCAATTAGGAATCAAATCCAAAATAACCATATTTTAGATTTAGAGTAAACTAGTTATTTTATTTCACTGTAACCAATTAATCAATTAGCTGGTTACTAGTCTGACTAATGGCTTGATGATAAAGATATTTTACGTAGTCTCTTTCCAAACTCCAAACAAAAATGTCAATGCACTGGAATGATTCTGAACATGCATCCTTGTCATAAAACACCACTTAATTCAAAACAAATAACTGAGATTTTAAATTGACCTTTCATAAATGCTGATGATTCATTCTTATACACAGGCAATCATCCCATGAGTTAAAGCAACAATTGCTAGCACCGTTGTAATATCATTGTGAGGATACAGCAAAGATAAACAATATTCAGTGGAAATGCTTGCTCTTTTTTTCCTTTTGTTAATAAGTATGTTCTTCGTTCCAAACCTTGTTTGCTCAGATTATTCATATGAGAAGAAGAGAAATTATTGGGGGAAAAAAACGTTTTGCCACAGTTTGCAAGGCAGATGGAAATGTAGGGAGTATCAATGCCAGCAAATCTCACATTTGTTACATCAACTAACTTGAAAAGTAGCAGTTAGGTGGTTTACAATAGTCTAAATCATCCTATTTGCATCATCAACATATCACGACCTCTTTTCTATTGGAATTGTTCTTGCTTAAGCATCCTACACAAGCCAAAGTGTTGAAAGACAACAATGATAAATGCAATCTTATCATCAATTTAGCCCTTCCTATGACTAGTAATGATTTCTCTTTTGTGTGGAAACTTGTCAAGATAATTGTGTATTAGATTTTGATGCCTCTTAATTTTTAAGGGAGATTTAATATGTATATTTCTTGCATTATTATTAGTTTTCCCCAACATAATTTTGTGGACATTTGCTACCACAACTTGTTACTTTAGACAGAGTTGCTGAGGTTGTTATGACTCATAGTACAATCCAGCAGGAGGTGGCTCAACCTCTCACGTGAGAGAATAATTAGAGGCTGTTTTACAAACAACTTGAGCCCACAAATAGGCGCACCGAGTTTCTAACTTTTAAAAGGTAGAAAACTCTCTTCATTTCTCCAGAGTAAGAATTATGGGGCTAATACTATATGAGTTGTTATGTTTAATTTTTGCTTATGCAGTAGGCTCTGCCCCATGAAATTTCTATTTAGCCTATCAGAGATAAATCCTTATTTACAATTGCCTATCATTTGAAAAGTTTATTCTTTTATTTTCATCTTCTTACCACGTCAAAAAAGCAGCCTAAAATTGCTCTCTTTCTACTGTCAGTAAAAAAAGGAATAGCAGCTTACATTAGTGATCAAGCTAAAATTATTTGAATTATAAAGTGTACATAAAGATGGACTAGCAGATTCATCTTTTAATGAATGATGCCCAGTCAATAATAAAGGTACCATAGCAACTAGTCCAAACTGATTATTTCATCGCATAAAGCAACTTTTCCTTTCAAATAAATATTTCAGGTATAATTTGCCTTTGTACATCAACACAATACTACCTTTCCAGAAAGAACTATGAAAATAATTATAGATACTGTTATTTGTTCCAAAAGTGCAAGACAAACTATATCATGCCATCTATTGTATACTGATTTAAAGATACCTGCAATACATTCCTGGAAAACATTTTACACTCTGACAAGAATAAGCAGCAAACACCTATGTTCAAGGAGAGAAAAAAATTGATAACTAGAACCTATTTGAATGAAGCAAAACTTCTCTCTTCAAAGCATACATAATTAATCAGCTTGATTATCCCCAAATCACCAGGGAGTAACATTTCCGAGGCCCAAAGAAGAGTATCTGCTTTGAACCCCAGTCCTCTTATGCTTGTTTATCTGGGCCCATGCTGCTTAAATATTAAGATGTATTTCAGGGGTTTAGTGGCAGCTCTAATGAAAAGCAAGAGATAGTCAAGATGACATCTTGGAAAAAACTGGGATAAAGTGCTTTGTGGCCTTGCTTGGCCATGTCTGGCACTTTTGTCTTCTGCATTCCAGAGGCTGCATTAGCTCGGCAGTGTGTGTGTGTCTGTGAGTCTGTGTGTCTGCGTGTGTACACATGTCCATGTACACTGGCATCCACTAAAGAAAGCACAAGTGGGAGAAGATAACTTTATTCCTGGTGTGTACAGCATCCAGGCTTAAGGGTTTGTGAAACTAAAGCAATGTTACATAGGTCATTGAAATTGGAATTTTCCACAAGTAAGTACCCTTTCCCACTGCATCAAATGTTGGTGCATCAGAGTAAGCTTGCAGGTTTGGCTTTTGATGTAAGGAAAATGCAAGGCTTGAATATTCTGGCAAGAGTAAGGCAAAACCTTCCCTTTACTTTCTCTTCAAAGGTATTCTTTAGAGCCTCCTTTTGTGGCTGAAGATTTGTTCAATATTTTACAATTAACGTTTTGGCAGTGCTAGTTTGGATGTAGAGGGAGTATTTTTTAGCCAAGAGTTAAGCTGAAGCACAGAGTTTAGAGACTTGTAGATTTCAGGAAAATAGATCCTTCACCTGGATTTCTTTGTCTTTTCCATTCTCTAAGTTGTTTTTTTCCTTGGATGGCTCTGATCTGTGTGTGGAGCCAAAATCATACAAAGTGTAGGTAAACGAAAGCATTTTGACATTTAATCTGAGGAGTTCTCTGATCTGGGAAAGAATCTAAACTCTTTCCAGAAGAGAATAGAGATTCAAGGCCAAGTTCTTTGGTTAAAGAAGATTTAGACCAAAAGACTTCAAAAAGATTATCACCTTAGATAAATAACCAAGTATGGCTAATCCATCCACTTGGCCATATTAGTGTTTGTGACAGATTGCTCATCAATCAATGCGACAGAGATAGTCAGCATTGACGGTGGCATTGGTAGGAATGAATGAGTTAGCAAGGCCATTATTGATTACATAGCTTAGGTTAAGTGTTGGGTGGCTCCAAGCTTGCTTAGATTCAATGTGGAGTCAGGGGTATAGGACATGGACCTTTCGGTTCCTGTGCACAATCTCTGACCAATATAACCTCTTATTTGCCCCTTTTGGATACAGTAGTATTTCTGACCTCTCTCTTCATGCATCTCCCTTGCAAAGGCTCAGGGACATGGTCAAGGAGGTCCATATGTCCTTTTATCATTGAGTCATGTCGGATGAGTAGCCATGGGCACGTGTTTCCCTAGTGAGTGCCAATCTTCCTTCTGTAGCTCATGAGAGAAGTTAAGAGCCTATCCAGATGTAGTTGGGTGGATGACAGCACTTGTATTAATTCAGAAATATAGCAAAAATGGTGAACAGTCAGTGGCTTCTCTTGCTCTTATTACCATGAAACCAGAAGAAAAAGTTGTGGCTCATATCCAGGAAATGTTTTCAGTGCCAGTCCTAGGAAATTGGCCTGGTCAGAGGAAATGTTTATTAGTGTTACCGCTGAGACAGGGAGTGTCCATTTATGACTCCCTTCCTCACTTTCTCTCATTCCCTTAGACTTTCCACCATTTTTATGTTCAGAGGGTTTGTGTTGTGGGTGCCTGTGGGTCTGCTTCCAATGTAGTAATAAAAGTCTCCTCTTTTTTTCCATTTCATTGGAATATTAAGGAACCCTGGACTGAACTAAGGAGCTTACTATTTCTGCCCTAATAGCTCCCCTGGTAAAACTTCACCGTGTTCCCTGTGGGGGTGGAGAGACGCCATTAACCAAATGTTGGTATACAAAATAGCATTCCAGGTTGGACCCAGGGAATCCAAGACTGAATCCAGCCTTCAAGCTTCTGCAGATTAGTCAGGAAACCTATAATCATCTTGTTATATAACTCTACACCAAGTAGAGTAGAGCTCATCACCCAGGAAAATTTCAGGCTAGTTTATTTCCCATTGACTATTAGAATAATACTATGTGCATATTTCTATCATTGCCTTTGCAACATTGGATTGTAACTGTCCTCTATCTGTTATTCCTTGTTGGCCTCTTTGGAAACAGGAATTGGGCCTTTCTTTTTGTATCTTCATATTTGTATGTACACAGTTGATACTCATTAATTGAAAAGTTGGAGGTGGAGAGTAAACTTCGGCCCGACTACATTGTTCTACCTGAAACGTAGAAGTGAAAATGGCTTAAACCATCCTAATAAAGCTTTCATTGACCCTTTATTTGTACCTTGTTCTTAAAAAATTATTCACTGATGATAACGTTTTAATCATTGAGTTGGACATCTACATCTTAGTATTCTTCATTTTCTTCTCCCACATAATTTACAGAAATAATAATAACAAAAACGATAATAGCTAATATTTATTCAGCACTTGTTATACCCAAGGCAGTGTTCTAAGTGATTTACACATATATAATTCTTTAAGTCATACAACAATCCTATGGAGTAGATTCATATATTTCCACTTTATATAAGAAAAGTTAGGTCTGAAGGATCCCCCCACATTTACAATTTTAGTATGTTTTGTTTTTTTTTGTTTTTTTTTTTGTGAGGAGATCAGCCCTGTGCTAACATCCGCCAATCCTCCTCTTTTTTTTTTGCTGAGGAAGACGGCCCTGGGCTAACATCTGTGCCCATCTTCCTCCACTTTATATGGGACGCTGCCACAGCATGGCTTGCCAAGCAGTGCGTCGGTGCGCGCTGGGATCCGAACCAGCGAACCCCGGGCCGCCGCAGCAGAGCGCGTGCACTTAACCGCTTGCGCCACCGGGCCGGCCCCACAATTTTAGTATGTTTTGACCAATACAGTGGCCTTAAATTTCCCCACAGCTTAACCAAACTTTATCATCCTGAGTATAGGCCCCTGACCCCCGTTTTCTCAGAAAACTTGAAATTGTAAATTCTTTCTCTGCCCCCTTGAGATCTAAATCTTCTCCCAGCCTCTTGCTAGTTTTGTAACCCAGGAGTGTCTTTTTTGAGAACCTGAGAGCCATCCTTTAAAAATATAATTATCAAGAGCCATAGCACCCCACCTCCCAGTCTCTATGAGAGGGTAGAAGTCTACCTTCATAAGCAACAATTAGCAAACAGGGATGGCTTAACCACATTAACCAACCTCCCCCTAACACCCTCAGGTACTTTTTCCACTAGCCCATTCCAGTGTTTAACAACTCTCCCACCTTTTGTTTCAGCAGAGTTGAGTCCAATCTCTCCCGTGTTGCAGTACTCTTGACTGTTATTGCAAAAGTATTGAATAAAGTCTTTCTTGCCTAGTTAGCTTTGTACAGTGCAATTTTTCTTTGACCCTTTCCAAACTTATCTTCAGCTTGCCGCAGTATTTTATACAATCTCTCTTTTCGTCTTTGATTCTCATAACCAAGTGTTTGCCTCACTGGCGGTTATATCTTTTTAGACATTGTATATGAGTTTCTCACCATTTTCCTTTCTGTCCATTCCAGGAGGGCAATTCTAGCAGTCCTTCACTTATTCCTATGACCCCAGCACTCTTTCTCTCCTTTTCTTTTCCAAGTCACTTCGACCAATGACCAACTTCATAGAATGTAATTTTGCCCAATGTACTGTTCTTCAGTCTTTGTTTCTCCTCTTTTTTTCCTCCTTGAATTTTCCTCCCACCGTGACTACTTAAACTTTCCCCACCCTCTGTAAATATATTTTCCATATTCTCAGCCACATGAAGCTAATTTTTCCTCTGAAATTATCATAGTGAAATAGACAAAAGGAACCAAAGAAAAGTCTGTTTATAACCAAAAGTTTCCTAAAGCTTTAGAATGAATAAAAACCCAAGCTAAGGATTGCATTTATTTTACTATTTCAGAATAATTTTTGAGGATAAAATCTTCAGAAATGTTCATGGAGAAAGGAAATAAAGGGAGGTAATCTGATGTTCAACAAGTGGGAGAGGGGTGGGCAAAGGCTCACACAGACGCCCATTGCTAGGACAGAGGCCATTCCTACAACAACAGGGGTAGACAGGCTGCTCACCCTTTTCTCCCATGGTGGGTGCATCTTGTAAACATCTGGTATTCCTAAGAGAATTCTTGGTATTCATGACATTGTTAATAATCATAAAAGATTTAAGAAACCGATGAGTCCCCTGCCTCTCCCACACAAGAACAAAGCAGTCCTAATTATCTAGCACTAGGAAGTCGGTGCCAGTGTGGATTTATGTTCCCTTCCAAACTAGAATATAGCATCACAATTGATTTTCTTTTTCCAGTTCTAATTTTCCAGACCTATTAAAATGACTCTAAACCAAACTGCTTTGAAAGAAATAATATTGGCTTTCTCCCATTATTCCTTTCTTTTCTCCCTTGTCTCCTTTCTACTAAATCAAATTAATCTGCTTTAAAAATAGAAAAGATAAGTGATTATATAATCTTCTAAGGGAGGCAGGAAGCTGTGGGACATCAGGCACAAATGAAATGCTCACACATCGGGCATATTTAGACAATATGCAAGTCAATCCAGGCCTTTTGTGGCCCGGTACTCTGGGAATGCAGCAAATGGAGGTGGGGAGGCTCTCCTCATCTGAGGCCCCCAGTGATGTGAAGTACCTTCTCAGGGAGAGGAAATGCTTCCCCATGCCCAGGGAAAATGTTAAGATGCCACCCTGAGCTCATGTCGCTCAGAATTACAGCCTAGAGGCAGTGCAGAGCCCCTGTGACTTAATCCTGACACAGGAGAGGAAGGGGGACTTTTTATCAGCCCAGCTGGCACTGTCACTGTGGCTTTAAAAACCTTATTTGAGTCTTGCTTTTAATTTATATGGAAAAAACACACACAACTCAGTGAGAGAGCAATTTAATCATTTCAGGTGAATAGTGGAGCTTCACTGTAACAGAAGCAGGGGCTCCTCAGCCCCTACCTCCATTCCTGAAAACCCAAGCTTCAGTCCTGCCCCTCCCCGAAAAGGCTAGACTTTGTCCAAAGAAAAGTGACTTGAAGGGAAGGATGATATTCTGGGTTAACAGTTATTTTAAGAAGCCACCAGCATTTGCATTCTAAACTATTAGGGGATAAAATGAAGAAAAAATTTTAAAATGCGTATACATATATACATGTTTTAAAATCTAATTTGGGGTCACAGCTGTAATTGCTAAAGCTTTGGATTGTGTGTCATGCTGGAATAATGTCGTGTTAGTGAATGTAAAGCATTCAGCATCACTTTATGCCTCATTGCATCCTAAGTGCAATGCTATTTCAATACAACACCTACCACTTTTAGGTCTTTATGCTGAAGTATGTCTTGCTGGATGAAATCAAGCTACAAATTGGATGAAATTGCGTCCTCTCAGTTGATTCTACTGCTAGAAGCTCCAAAACCCAATTGTTTTCTAAGTCCAACTCTATGAATTCAGAATTCAAATTATCATGATTTCTTGCACTGAAAAATAAATACAAAAGCTCAACTTGCTGCAGAGATGAAAAGAAGTTTTTGGCCAAAAAATAAAGTTAACTTTTTTTCACACAGACATTAAAAATGGCTCGGAAGTAAAGCAAGAAATACTAAAGCCAACATAACCCGCGGAAATTTGAGACATAATGAATCCATTGCTAGGCAAAAAAGATCCTTCATTCAAACAATTCCCTCCAAAATATTTCCCAGAAAAACTGCTCTGTGTTCAGTTTCCTTTCATCCTTGTATGGTAGCTCAAGTCATTTCACTGCCATCTAAATTTGTGATTGCAACGAATTTACCTATTTTTAAAGACAATATTCAGATTACAATGTCCTTTCACTTGGCGGTTAGAGATGCATTTGAAAAGATGACCATGTTCACAGGGTCCGACCGCTCCATCCTTAGAGGATTGAGTTTCACTAAATTGTACAAAGGGTAATGAGATGGGATACAGATTTTCAGCGTAGCAGAGGGAATTAAAATTGAACCTAACCAAAATTGAATCTGGGTTTCAAACGGCAATTACTAGGCTGATTTTGAAGATCCTTAAATTAATTCTCCAAAATCCTTTTCATTATAGAAACAAAAGGCTCTTCCAAACAGTAGTATTTTGGCTGGCAAAAGTTTTGGGGGGACAACTTTAATATAACAAATTGCTACAAACAATCAGAAGTTCTTAGTCCACACATATATTTCAATTGTGCTAAGTGAAGGCTGTATTTTTAAGAGAAAAAAAAGCTAACTAAAGAAAAATGTTGTATTATCCATAAGTGGGTATTGTAATAACTTATACAAATTTATGTTTGATCCTAGTCATCAAAAAAACTTGACAATAGCTACCTTAAGGGAAAATAGACTAAAATATAGCATTGTAAGTGGCTGCATTTGTATTTGTCTTAAGTGAAAGAGAAAGCACATTGATAATGTAGTGTGTAAAATCATTCTGGTACATGAGAGGAGCCCTCTGTAGAGATTACCGGCCCCAGGTGAGGCATTAGGATTCTCTGACATAGGTCTCGGCCCACTTAGGAGAACCTAATAATTCAGGAGATGTGATCTTGGAAGAATTAGACTGAATTAGATTGAACTAAAGGAAGAAGCATGTCATCAACACCAGATAAAAGCAATTCATAAATAATACCACCACCAACTGCTTTGAGGCATTGAAGAAGTAAAATGGTAAGGAAAGCCAGAGGCACAAATGTTTTGGAGGGTTGGAAGTAGGCACCGACAAAACGCAGCTCTTCCCCTCCCACACCCCCAAGAGCAATCCCAGTTGATGTTTGGGATCATGGGGTAGTTTGTGATTCTTCCCTCTATGTGATTCTGATTTCTTTTCACAGGCTATACCCAGCTGTCCAGCTGCTCTCTCTTTCTTCCCTGTCATTACTGCCTCCTCAGCTTGGTTGCTAATGTGATGATCTTTGGTCAGTAATCTAGTGGCAAGTTCCAGACCTACCTTCCCTGTCTCATCCTTACCCACCCAATCACTGCTGCCAAGCCCTTAACCTAGAAACTTCCACAAACAAATGGGGTAATCTGTCTTGATGACTTTATTTACTGACTGACTTAATTTATGTACTACTCCAGACAACTAACATAGTCTATTAGCTTCCCCTGCCCAACCCTCAACCCTCCCAAAAAGGCAACTTGGGGAAATTACAGGTGTGACAGGGAATCGTAATTCCAGGGGGTTGAGGTGGAGAGAAATGTATATATTTCTATAGACAATTTGTACATACACTCGATCTTCATTATTCATTTGTGGATTCTATATTTGTAAATTTCCCTACTTGCTAAAATTTATTTGTAATGCCCCAAGTCAATACTTGCAGATTTTTTGCAGTAATTTCTGGTCATGTGTAAAACAGTGAACAATTTGAGTCTCCTGACTGGCTGGGGTCCAGTAGGGCGATGCTCTGCCTTCTTGTTTCAGCTCTCATACTGTAAATGACTGTCCCTTTTGTGGTCTACTTAGTGCCACAGTTTTCATATTTTTGTGCTTTTTGTCAGTGATTTCACTGTTTAAAATGGCCCCCAAGGGGGACCCGCCCGGTGGCGCAAGCGGTTAAGTGCGTGCGCTCCGCTGTGGCGGCCCAGGGTTCGCCGGTTCGGATCCCAGGCGGGCACCGACGCACCACTTGTCAGGCCATGCTGTGGCGGCCTCGCATATAAAGTGGAGGAAGATGGGCATGGATGTCAGCCCAGGGCCAGTCTTCCTCAGCAAAACGAGGAGCATTGGCAGTTGGCAGATGTTAGCTCAGGGCCGATCTTCCTCACACACACACACACAATAAATAAATAAATAAATAAATAAATAAATAAATAAATAAAATGGCCTCCAAGGGTAGTGCTGAAGTACTGTCTAGAGTTCCTAAGAGCAGGAAGGCTGTGATCTGCCTTACAGAGATAAGCTCTTTTCAGGCAAGAGGTACAGTGCTGTTTATAATTAAATGATAATAAAAAGAGTACGTGCCAAAATTTGTGAAATGTAACCAAAAGAAAAAAAGAACATGGATTAAAAATATAGCTTTGAATACATGTAGCTAGAAATTAGATTAAAACTACTATTTAATAACTTTTTGAAGGAAACTTTAAACATAAACATGGTCTGAATAAATGGAGGAGAATTTTATATTCTTGAATAGGACGACTTAATTTTATAAAAATGTCAATTCTCCCTAATTAATGTATAAATTCAATCCAATTCCACTCTTATTTTCAGCTAGATGTTTTGATAAATATACCTAAAATTTACATAGAAAATGAATACCGCAAATATCTCTTGGACAAGTATTAAAAAAAGAATAATGAGAGGAGACTTTTCCACCAGCGATGAAGATAAACTACAAGGTCATTGTAATAAAAGTCATGCATTAGCACAAGAACAGACAAATGGTCCAATGGATCAAGGGAGAGTACTCAAATGTGTAACTGGGAACTTAATACATGATTTAACCCAAAATGGAGAGGATGGTTTGTTCTTCAATGGTTTAGGGGATAGTGGCTCATTTCGCAGAGCAAAATAAAACTGGCTCACAACACTGCATGCAAAGTTAGACTATAAATGGATTAAAGACCTATCAAGCTAATGGGAAAAAAATGTAGGAAAATATCATTGTGAATGAGATGGGTAAAGAGGAACATTTTAAATAAAAATTTAAAAACATAAATCATAGGCCAAATAATTATGAATGGATAAAAATAAAAGACATATGATAGATTGAGGGAAGATATTTGCAATGTTTAAAAGCAATAAATATTCAAAAAATTTTAAGAATTCCTTCAAGCCAGCAAGAAAAATACAGGAACTCCAGTGGAAAAATAAATACAAAGGAAATGAATAATTTCCAATTTAGAAAGAAGAAATTAAAAAAAAAAAGCTAACAAACATAGAAAGATGCTCAAATTCATTAATAACTAGAAAATGAAAATTAACACAATATGATATCAACAAGCTACCTCTTTAAATGGGCAAAAATTAGAAACCTGGAAAACACCAAATGTTGGTGAGGATATAGGGTTATAGAGACCCTCACGCAGGCGAAGGTAGACTGTTGTCATTCTGAGGAGCAATCTGGCATTATTTAGTCTAATTTAGTATATTTACATCCTCTGGTCCAACAATCCCCAAATTCTTCCACAGGGTTGAGGAAGTTCATCACACTATTATTTGCTGTGTTGGGCCTTGGAGACAGTCAGTATATCCATCACTGGGTGGGCAGACAGGTTAATTTGGATAAATACACACCCCAAAGTTCTATGCAGCAGTTAGGAGCAACAGATGAAATATTCATCTGCCCACAAAGATCTTTTAAAAAATAGTGCTGAGGGGCTTACCCCGTGGCACAAGTGGTTAAGTGCGCGCGCTCCGCTGCGGCGGCCCGGGGTTCGCTGGTTAGGATCCCGGGCGCGCACAGACGCACTGCTTGGCAAGCCATGCTGTGGCGGCGGCCCATATAAAGTGGAGGAAGATGGGCACAGATGTTAGCCCAGGGCCGTCTTCCTCAGCAAAAAAAAAAAAAAAAAAAGACGAGGATTGGCGGATGTTAGCACAGGGCTGATCTCCTCACAAAAAAAAAAAAAAAAAAAAAATAGTGCTGAGTAAAAAAGGAAAGGAAAAAAAAAAAAGAAATACATACACAGTACCACACCCGTACATTAAAAATGCATGCAGACAAAATGACAATACACACTTGCAGGGACCAATGAAGATGAGGTGCTATGAACTGGAAGATATAATTCATTTGATATTATGCAACTGATTTACACATAATTAAGTAATTTTAAAAATTATATTGGAGACTATGATATCATTCTAGACCTCCATCCCCCCAACACCTGGCAGTTTAGTGAGCCAGATAGTTCTTTACAAAAAAAACGCCCAGTTAGAGGAGATCATTCATTATGCTTCTCACAGCTCAGACTCTGATGAAAGTCTTTAGTTCAGATTTGAGACTCTCACTCTAAGCAGAAACTTGGTGAGTGGGAAGCACATCTGTGTAAAGAGCTGGGTGGGTGAGGACTGCAGATCACCTAATATGAAGAACAGGAAGGTAAAACAGAACCATTTTACCTGGAAGCACCAAGAATATTTGGATCTGTCTTCAATTAATGTATGAGCACTCATGTAGAGGAGAGACAAGGCGTCACATATTGCTTGGGGCTGGGGGTGGTAAAAGCAACAGGTGGACCCTATAGACAGTAAACTTAGGGTAGGAACAAAAGGGAAATTTCTAACAGTGAGAAAAATCCAAAATGGGCATTGTCACAGAATGAGTTCTTTGCCTGGCATTTTTCGAGATGAAGACAGACATTATTTGTCAGGAATGCAGAGAGATTCCTGTCTGCAAAGGGAGCGAGAAGGGATTGGCCTGTAATGCCCCTTCTGCCTTTTAAAATTTTGTAAATGCAAAGACTTTAAAAGGCTCAATGCAAAGAAAAATTACATTTTAAGTAGTTTGTTTTCTTTTCTTTTCCTCAAATTTGTATCAAGCAATGACTCTAGTGGCTAAACAAGCTATTGAATTAAAAAAAACACCTTGAGAATAATTTGAGGATTTTCTTTCTCTCTGGACTGTTTGTAATGCTAGTGTGTCATCCTTGTTCATCAGTTCCCATTGATGTTAGTAAGGAGACACTTTACAATTCCAGGTATTTACTCATACATCAATCTGTTTTCATACCTATGATTAGAAGCTCTCCACAGCCATGATCATGTACCACAGGCATCTGTTTTTCTCCACTAGGCTGGGAAGAACAACCCCAGGGTGTGAAATGTTCAGAGGTGGAAACTCCCCATATCATCGTATGATTCAGATTTCCGTAATAAAACTAACCATCAGCCTTGTAGCATGAGTTCCCTTCAAAACTATATTGTTTCTAGCATCACTAGCATTTGAACTATTCTAATGGTATATTAGCCATTGCGTCTGAAAGACAAGTTTAATTCATTATTTTTTCTTCTTTCTAAGTCTTACTCCTATTTTCTTTTCCCTTCCCTAGATCAAATTCAAACTGTACCTTAAGGCATCTAAGGCACTTTTGGAAGCAATTATAATAAGGCTGGAATTGCAAAAATTTAAAGCTTGATTTTCTAAATAAAATGAGTAATGGTGACCTTTATATGTCAATCCTGTGCACTCTCTAGAAGGTATGCTAATCAATTCTCATTTAGTACCAATGTGATTATATAGTGAATATATAACTCAAGAAGAGAGACACCCTTCTTTCTTCATTTACTGGTCATTCAAAAACATTATGTTACTCTTAGTTCTTTCTCACTCCAGGTATAACATTCTTACTCACACAACAGCACTTCCCATTTTATGAAACTTAATGAAAGGATCAGAAACCTATCTGTTAGGGATTATGAGAAACAAAAAATGATATCACTAAAACAAAATTCATATTAGATGCCTAAGCTGTGTATACATTGGTGAACTCAGAGTTGTTCCAGGGGTCACCAGCAGAAAACTTTGCTGATGGTCAGGGGCAGCAAACAATAGACCTTAGGCCAAATCCAACCCACTGCTTGTTTTAATAAATAAGTATGATTATAACACAGCCATGCCCATTCATTTATGTATTATCTATAGTTGTTTCTGTGCTACAAAGTTGTTGCATAGTTGTGCCTAAGAACATATGGCCTGTAAAGCCTAAAATATTTAATATCTGGTCCTTGTAGGAAAACTTATCGACCTCTGCCCTAGATCCTCTGAAGTCTTGTGAAGCAGACTTTGAGCCTCTTAGTTAATCTTCAAAGCATAAGCCTGAATAAATACGGGCAAATAAAAGGTTCCACAGAACCGGATGGAGAGGAAAGGTACCCCAGCAGGACAGGGAACTCATCTAGAGGAAAAGTATTTGTGAGGACTTTATTAATTCATTCATTAGATATATATGTATCAAGGGCCTGCTATGTGTTAGTCACCCTGCCAGGCCCTGGGAACACAACTGAGAACAAAGAAGATGTAATTCCTATCCTCCTAGAACCTAGTACAGAATTCACATATTAAGTCAACTCTGAAATACCTGTAAAACTGCACACTGTAGTGAGTGCTCTGACTTGCCACAGGGTGCTGTGAGAAATAAAACCAACGTGTTTAAGGGTGGACATCTGCTTTATTTTCCTGAATTCATTTCCCTCTTCTGGTAATGGCAATCCTCTTTCTTTGGGGAACTATGTCTCCCCAATTTAAACTTAGAATTCTAGAAAGGCTTGCAATACCACCCTCCCCCTACCCATATGGTTGGAGACATGACACCAGCTAGATTAACTGGAGTAGCCCATGTTCCTAGTTACAGTGATTGGTGCAGGAATAGTTCCATGACTCAAGCCTAACCAATCACAAGCCTTCCTCAGTAGTTATTTATAGTGGAGAAAGGAAGTTCTCTTTCTTCTTTCCTCTTTGGTCATGATGCAGTAAAGATGTCAGCCCAAAACCATCAGAGGTCTTATTCTCCTTCCTGTAAAATTGCAGAAAGACATGGACAGACAGAAAGAGAGAGATATATAGAGAGAGACAGAGACAGAGAGAGATAGAGGGTAAGCTCATGGCATTTGAGATCCTGAATTCAATTGTCCCTGGAGCCAAAGATAAACCAGAAATGATCAGAAAAATGGGTTTTCTTTGTAAGATTTCAGAATAAGCTGCCTCAGACGCTCATAAAAAGGGAATAGTTGAGCTGCCCTTGAAATCAGCAAAAGGACAAAGAGCTGCTGAGAGTGTTTGCCAAGTGTAATTGGGAACAAGTACAGTGTGTGTGTGCGCGTGTGTGTGTGTATAAGAGGATAGGCATGTAGGAAAAGGAGAATGGAAGTGAAATGTAATAAAAATCCAAGTAGCAGTAAAGTGGAACCTGCCCTTTGGCATGACACTGTCAGTTATCACTCGGAAATTAAAGGTCATATGTGTACACGTGTGAACATGGGTGTTTCTATCCCTGTGCACCCTTGGATCTTGGGACCCCTCACTGTTCTTGTTTTCCTTATATGTCTTCAATACTTTTTCAGTTTTCTTTGTGTACTAATTCTCTGTATGCAGTCACTTAATGTTAGAGTTTCTCAGCCTGGGTCCTAAGCGCCCCTGCTCCCATCCAGCAAACTTGTCCCCGTCCACAATGTTAAATACCATCAATATATTGAGGACACCAAAATTAACATCTTTATTTCAGAGCTCTCTTCTGAATTCCAGGCACATATATCAACATTTTCTCTTGTGGGTCTTAAATGAACCTCAAACTCATCAGATAGATCAAGGACTCAGGAATGTCTTCTCTAAAGTTTCAGTTCCCCCATCCCAGGGAATGACACCAACACAATTCAAGCCAGAAATCTAGACGTCATTCTTTTCACTACTCATTCCTTCATTATCAACATTCAATCTATTACAAATCTTGGGTGAATTTAAAATAGTGGTTCTTAAAGTGTAGTCCCCTGGCCAGTAGCATAAACATCACCTGGAAACTTGTTAGAAATGCAGATTCTCGGGGCTCGCTCTAGACCTTCTAAATCAGAAATCGACTTTAGGGCCCAACAATCTGTAAACCATGCTGAAGTTTGAGAACTCCTGATTTAATCTTTTAAACAACTCTGGAATTTGTTAACTTTTCTCAATCTCTACTGCCATCTACCCAGTCCAAATGCTACCATCCCTAGCTAGGACTCTGTAGAGACTCCTAACTGATCTCTGCAAATATCAGCACGCCCTCCAATGCATTTTACATTTCACAGAGAAATTGTCCCAGCTACTTCCATTTTAGTCAATTACCTGATCCATCCTCTGTCACCTGGCATATTCAGAAATGCTGTTCCCTACTCTTGAAGACAGCCTAAAGCTCTCCACTGTTTGGAATGCCCTCCAAACACTGGCACAAGTTTCTCAGGAGGATTCCCTGGCTTGTGGCCAGAGGATTCAGAGTCGTGCTTCAGTTGCTGTTGGTTATTTTAGCAGGGAACACACACAAATTCATTCATTCATTCAACAAATATCTATTTAGCACCCACTACCTGGCACAGCTGATGCTCAGCCCTGGAAGTCCAGAGGTAATACAGGTATGGGGCTTGTCTGCACAAAGTTTCTAGTCTAATTGGAGGAGGTAGTAAACTGTGCTAAGAGCTAAGTGGATAAGTGATATGTGGATAAGTTTTGTGAGGGGAACAAGCCATGTGCAGCATAAAGAATAATGGGTGGTGCATCTTTATATAGAGCAGTGAGGAAAGGCCTCAGAAAGAAGGGACCAGCGTTGTGAACAGCAAAGAAACGAGGATAGAGAGAAAAACGGTGCAAATGCCCTGAGGTAGGTAAAAACTTGATGCTCAAGATGAACCACTGGAAGGCCAGTGAGGCTAGTAGGAAGCAAAGAAGGAGAGGAAGATGAGATGAGGCTGGAGAGCACGGAAGGGCCAGATCCTGGGGGTCCCCTATGTCAGTGTAATCAGTTTGGATTTTACTCTAAAGTCAACAGTAAATTACACTAGCTGCTCTTCAAGAGAACAGACATGAAGAAGGCAAGGGCAGATGTAGAGGGCCTGATTGAAATCCAAGGTCAGAACACAGAAAACGCTGTTTTGTTTTATCGGGTCAGTACATCAGTTCATGCATATTAAGAATAGAGGGGCTTTTGTGCGCCAACCTGGGGAAGACACCATAGTTTCTAATTTTATTTCTATAGTAAAGCACATTCCAAAAATCTAAACAATTAAGAAAAAATTTTAGAAACACAATCTGCAAAGTTGGGGACCATCTCAGCAGTTCTGAGCGTATTTAAAATTAAATTACTTGATATCAATACCTTTACCTCTGGGGCCGGCCTCAAAGCTTAGTGGTTACGTGCACTTTCTCTGCTACTGGTGGCTCAGGTTCGGATCTCGGGCGCGCACTGACGCACCGCTTCTCCGGCCATGCTTAGGCCGCGTCGCACATACAGCAACTAGAAGGACGTGCAACTATGACATACAACTATCTACTGGGGCTTTGGGGGGGAAAAAAAAAGGAGGAGGATTGGCAATAGATGTTAGCTCAGAGCTGGTCTTCCTCAGCAAAAAGAGGAGGATTAGCATGGATGTTAGCTCAGGGCTGATCTTCCTCACAAAAAAAGAAAAAATAAAAACACCTTTACCTCTGAAGTTAAAAGTTAAACACTTCTTTAAGTGTTTTTTAAACCTGCAATCTTCTATCATCCAAAGAATCAATTACTGGTGGTTTTCAATCCCGCTTTTGGCTCGGACATCTCCACCACATATTGTTTTTATTTATATTTTATTTTAAGCTTTATTTAGCTCTTCTCTTGTTCTCTTTCATTTATTTAAATATGAATACGCTCAGCAGGCAGGTGGTTATATTTGTCAAGCCTCCCTCTAGTCTTCTAAAAATAAATAAATAAATAGCTCTTTTGTGATGGAAAAATAAATTGTATAAATTAATTAAATTCAGTATTTTCCTCTTACAAAATGTCCTTTTCCAGATTTTTGGTCTACTTTTTGGCTACATTCTTTGCTGCCTGGGAGGGGAACAGAGGGGTGTAAATGATACGCGCACCTTGTAGTTGGCGTAATTAACAGATCTCTAGGTTATTCTGCAGCACAAGGTCTCCGGTGTCACTGTAAGGGCTGAAGGAACCAGATTAGATAACTAATGACTTGTCCTCTCATGGGCAGAGCTCCGGCTTCAGTTCACCGCGGCTCACTGGCAAAGCGATCACACAGTAACATCTCCTACAAAGAAGCACACTTAATAGCCATTTTCTGACTTGCTTGCAGCAATTCATCTGTAGCATTATTTCCAATTCAGGAAATGTTTTCCAATGCAAGAGAAAAAAAAAAAGAGATATTTTTAACAACTCTGCAAAAAGAAACATTGCTTTTAAACTTTGTTCTGCTCCTGCTGTCAGAGCAGATTGCCCAACTAATTAGGGCCCTGAGTTCTCAGTCCAGAGCCCTCAGCTTTCCTAAAGCCTTGGCCTTGACCCTGTTTACAATTGGCCCAATCTAAAGCTTTTCTAATTATCAGCCAGGGTAATTCCCCGCTTAATTTCTTCTCTCCCACCCAAATGATCTCTTTAGAAAATCATATGTAGGGGGCCAGCCCGGTGACGTAGTGGTTAAGTTCGCATGCTCTGCTTCCGTGACCCAGGGTTTGTGAGTATGGATCCCGGTCACGGACCTACGCACTGCTCGTGGAACCATGCTGTGGCGGCGTCCCATATACAAAATAGAGGAAGATGGGCACAGTTGTTAGCTCAGGGCCAATCTTCCTCACCAAAACAAACAAAAAAATCATATGCAATCAGTAAACCATAGAGGATAAGATTTGGGGCTCTGTGGGTCATGTGCAAGGGTTTGAAGCCTAGCTCCTTTGTAACTTTAGACAAGTTATTAGCCTCTCTGGGCCACATTGCCAGATAAAATACAGCATCTTCAGTTAAATGTGGATTTCAAAAAAACAATGAATATTTTTAGTGTAAGTATATCCCATGCCATATTTGGCTGCCGTCAATCTGGCAGCTCTACTCTGGACCTCAGTCTTCTTAAGTGTACAATGAGTATAATAAAGGAGGAGTTGTGAAAATTAAATAAATTAATCCAGTTGAAGCATTTATTATGGTGCTTGGCACTTGGTGAGACCTCATTAATTCTTAGCTGCTGTGTTGATGTTATCTTGTTCTCCATGAAATAAAGGAAAGCAACACAAGAATGTCCTACATGCTGGGCAGAGAAGACCTAGACATTGTGGGAGGCGCACTCATTCTATCCACAGAGATTTTCTCAGATGCAGTCATGTACCAAGGACTCCACGTTCTCATTTAGTTCCACAGTCCCATGTGCTCTAGTTGTTTTCAGACCTATTTTACAGAGAGAGAAACTGAGACTCTGAGAAGTTAATTGACGTGCTATAAGACACATGGATAGTAGCTGGGAAAGCTGGGATTTGTTTTGTGAGATTCCAGCACACAAGCTCTTTTCTCTATTCTGACTGTTGTCTCAAAATAAAATACAAATTTGGTATTGATAAAGACTCAAAAAAATCTTTGAATTTAAAGAAAAAATAATACAAATTCCTAACTAGTGAATATCGATATGATACAGATAGCTGAAAATAATTATGTAACACTTTAAAAAGGTACAAAACACCATCACCATAATTTATGGCTTACCTCACAATGACCCCCTAAAGGTGGCATTTCTAGTCACCCTCTTTTCACAAATGAGGCAATGAAATTCGGGAACTGGATGTCTCCCCCATCGACATGCAGTGGTAAGTGTTAAAGCCCGGACTAAAACCCCGGTGGGTTTTAAAACCCAGGTCTGCTAGGGCTGCCATAACAAAATACCACAGACTCAGAGGCTTAAATTACAGAAATCTGTTTTCTCACAGCTTTGGAGGCTGAGAGTCCAAGATCAAGGTGAGAGCTGGTTTGGTTTCTTCTGAGGCCTCTATGCTTGGCTTGCAGATGGCTGCCCAGTTAGCTGCGTCTTCACATGGCCTTTTCTCTGTGCGCACGCACATCCCTAGTGTCTCGTCCTCTTCTTAGAAAGGCACCAGTCATATTTGATTAGGGCCCACTGTTATAACCTTATTTAATCTTCATTACTTCTTTAACGACCTTTTCTCCAAATGCAGTCACATTGTGTGCCAGGACTTCAACCTATGAATTTGGGGAGACGCAATTCAGTCCGTTAACACCTGGCTGTCTCATTTCTGGCCCTATCCGTATTGTTAGTCATGCTGCTTTCCTGGGAGTACTTTATTATTTTTATTTTTTTTTTTTATTGTGAGGAAGACCAGCCCGGAGCTAACATCCAATGCCAATTCTCCTCTTTTTGCTGAGGAAGACTGGCCCTGGGTTAACATCCATGCCCACTTTATATGGGACGCCGCCACAGCATGGCTTGCCAAGCGGTGCGTCGGTGCGCACCCGGGATCCGAACTGGCGAACCCCCGGCCAACGCAATGGAGCGCGAGCACTTAACCACTTGAGCCATCAGGCCGGCCCCCTGGGAGTACTTTAAATAACAATTCTGTTGTTATTGTTGATGGTGAAAAAAATATGTAAAATGTGATCATGGATACATTTATAAAGATCAATAACAATTCTTTGAATAAGTATGAGAACTTTCAAAATTCAATAACTTACACATAGATACTTGGGATTTGGTTCACTTTAATATCGTAAAAGGATCCTGGACTAAGAGAAAAACAATGAATCTGAAAAGAAAGTCTGATTACAGTGATATAATAACTAACCTCAAGTGTGAAGAAGTATCAGGAATTTAATATCCATTTTACATGTGTACGAGGAAGAGACAATGATGAGGCATGCACTATCTTACCTTCATACTTCCAAATCTGAAACTTTCTAAAGTGTGGCAAGTGTAGGCAGCACTCTATGGGTCAAATCAACCACCACATGCACCTACAAATGCCAGGTTAGATTAATTGCTGCTTATGCTGAATGAGTCAATGGATGATTCACAGGACTACCGCTTACTCCTGCAATCAGGTGGATTCTGTGACACAGTCTGATTTGTTTGCATTTAGCAATAGTGTGGACCAAGTAAGGGAAGCTATTATGGGAGCAGCTGGAGGAGAAATCTGTGGGAAAGACGTAAAAAAATCTTTCAACACTTAGTGAACGTAGGTAGAGAGCATTTAATATGGACACTACTATAAATGATTTGAGCTTCAATATTGGTTTTTAAAAACACAGTCTGCACAGTGGTATTTTTATAGTCAGTGTCAAACACAGTCGTTTTTAGTTACAGCTTGCATAACAGTTCAAGATAAATCAAAGTGAACTGTTCTGAAGGAAAAAAAAAATAGCACAGATTTGCTAATACCGTAGTCATTGCTTTGGCCAAAGGCTACTTTGCACTATGTCTACATAACACTCATTCCACAAATATTTATTAAGTGTTGATTATTTGCCAAATACTGTCCTAGGTGCTGGGAATATATCAATGAAGAAAACACAATCCCAGCATGCAATATGCCTGTAGCATCTCCGGGGGAGAGAAGCAATGGCAATACAGGGTGTTAGATGCTAAATGACATCAGAACTGTATGCTCTGGGTTCTGGAGAAGGGGACAGCGTCTATACTTGTATTGGCTGAGGAAATCAGGGTAAGTTTCCCAGAGGAGGTGATGTCTAAACTCAGATTGAGGACTCTTTCTTAAGAGTTAGTTAGACAAGAGTTGGCAGGAGGAACCTTCTGAGACAAGGGCTAAGTATGTTCTGTGTACTGAAGGTCAAAGTAGGCATAGCATGGAAAGCCGTTTAGCATGATTAGAAAAAAGAGTGGAAAGCAGGGAGCGTTGAGAAATGAAGCTGGGAAAGTTCTCAAGGGGGTGCACACACAGTGAAGACGAGTTTGGATTTCACACCAATTCACTCTGGGTGTGTTATGCAAAAATGGATAGAGTAGGAAGACCAGATAGGGGCTGACGTAGTAATAGATGCATAAGGTTATGGTAGCCTGAACAAAAACATAAGGTGGGTCAATTTGACATGTTTTAAAGAGATAATACTGACAGAATTAGTGATTGACTGGATATGGAAGGTGAAGGAGAAAAAGAGATAAATATGTTCTCTGGGTTTCTAGATTAGGCAATTTGTGAATTTTGGTGCCATTAACTAAGAGCAGGGAATAGGTTGGAGGAAAAATGGTCAGTGGTACATGCGGAATATTCTTTCATTTTATTTATTCAAACAATCTTTACTGAACCCCTACTCTGTGCTTGGCATTATGGTAAATGCTGGATATAGTGATAAATAATATAGATAAGTCCCTGTAGCTCACATTCTATCGATTTCCATAACTAGGCGGAAAAGTCTAGGAAGCAAGTGGCTCAGTGCAGAGGTTTGGTGGTTGTCAGTACGTGAGTGATATTTGGCACCATAGGAGAGGCTAGATCTTCCATAGAAAATGTTGAGCAAAAGAAGAACAGAGGTTAACATTTTTGAGGGACACCACATATGACAGACAAGTAGATGCTAAGAAGCCTTCAGTGAAAAATGAGAAGTGGCCGGGGTTGTAGGAGGAAGACAAGAAGAGAACATTGGCTGCGTGGCAGTCTAGTCATTACCTGGATGCTTGGATCTCTGTAGAGAGTCAATCCAGGTTACTGTGGTGCAAAAGTGTGTTGTTTCTCTCTGAATTATCTGGTGCCTATCTCCTTTGAATTAAGCTTCACAAATAAGTCTGCATCTAACTTTGGATGGCAGGAACAGAGATATAAAGAAACAGTCATCTGGGGGCCGGCCCGATGGCATAGTGGTTAAGTTCATGTGCTCCTCTTCGGAGGCCCAGGGTTCACAGGCCCGGGTCCCGGGCACAGACCTACTCACTGCTCAACAAGCCATGCTGTGGTGGCATCCCACGTACGAAACAGAGGAAGATTGCCACAGATGTTAGCTCAGGGATGATCTTCCTCAAAAAAAAAAAAAAAAAACAGTCACTTGAATGAGTCCTTCTTTTCATGGTACTAGAAAGATGAATACCTTTTTTCCTCCAAAAGGACACTAAATTCTAGTCCTATATGTGATTATATAACTGAATAACTGCAAAAAGAAGTCCACAAAACTGATAATTTCTCTAATATTTTATTATATTTTAGGTTTTTTTCTTTTGTTTCTGCCTCAAACATTTCTGAATAGAAACATTCTGAATGTTAGCCTATCATAATAATAATGACAATGATAATGACCACATTTTGTTAAGTGTTATGTGCCAGACAATAGGTGCCCTGCATGAGTTTACTAAATTTAATCATCACAACAATCTTTTGAGATTATAGTTTAGGAATCTGTGGTTCAGGGAGGTTGAGTAACGTGCCCAAGGTACATGAAAATTGTCTTGGTGGAGATGGGATTTGAACCAAGATATGCCTGACTCCAAACGTGTGTTACAAGTGGTTTTGTTCTGTGACAACACCTCCATGAAGATGAAAAAGCCTTGGGGTTTGCCTTTCAATAGAGAAGGTCTGTATTATGTTCAGAATCAATTTTAATCTTGTTATGAAACCAAAGAATATATTGTTACATTTCATTCATTAAAATTACATAATGCCCTTATCTTGATAAACAGATAACCTCCACAAAAGCGAAAACAACTTCACATAGTATTTTTCTCCTATGAATTTTTTAAAGAGCTAATTTTTTCATGAGCAAAAATGAATAAAAGCACCTCCTCACCAGTAAGGTCGTGTTGTCAACATGGATCGCTTTTTGCCTGACGGAGCTAGATAGTGCCCACTGGGATTATGTTTTCTTTCAGATATAAGTGCCAATCGTGGAGCAAAATTTATCTGTTAAAAAAGTGGTCATTGGTCACCGGGCGTCAGTTCTATTTATGGGTAAAACCAGTACTTTCTTTGCTTCCCTTAAACCATTTAGATTTCTCCCTTGGAGTCTTAATTATCCTATTCACCTCTGTAGAGCAAGGAGCTCTAATAAAACGTCCTCCTAGAAAGCACTAGCTGTTGGCATTTGTTATGTTTGTATCCCCCCAAAACAGGATGTGCTGAAGTCCTAACCACAACTAACTCAAAAGGTGACCTTATTTGGAAATTAGGTTGATGCAGATGTAAATAGTTAAGTTAAAATGAGGTCATACTGGAGTAGGGTGGGCTCCTAATCCAATCTGACTGGTGTCCTTATAAGAAGTCAGCCACGAGAAGACACAGAAGAACACCATGTGAGAAGGGCATGTGGAATTATGCAGCTGCAAGCTAGGGAACGCCATGATTGCCAGCCAACCACCAGAAGCTGAGAGAAAGGCATGGAACAGAATCATCCCCAGATCCTTCAGAGGAAGCATGGTCCTGATGACACCTCGATATGGACTTTTATCCTCCAGAATTGTCAGATAACAAATTTCTGTTGTTTTAACCCACTCAGTTTGTGATATTTTGTTATGACTGCTCTAGAAAACTAAAACGTCATTTTTTTTTACTGTGTTCAGCATCATAGTCAACTTTGCAGCGTGGAATACTCTTAGAGCTTTTAAAATTAATAGAGTAATAAAAAAATGTCAAGAGGTAGAAGGGGCACCTCAGGTCATGTAGCCCAATCTCCCATCCCTGGAGTATTTCTTTTGGAAGCATTTTTGACAGATGATCATATGGTCTCTGCTTAAATTACTGATAACACAATATGCCAGGATAGGCATTATAGGAGACACAGGAGATGATAGAAACCATTTGTGTCTTCATAGAATTTATAATTTAAACTGGAGAAAATATATGTAAGCAAATAGTTATTAGAAAATCCAAATAGATAGAAATAGGATTTTTCAGGATGCTTGTGTCAGAAACCCAACTCTGATTGGCTTAAGCAAAAAGAAAAGTAATTAACTCACGTAATAGATTAGGCCATGGATGGATCCAGTTTTGGAAGCAGCTGGATAAAGAACGCAAAATGTGTCACTAAAATGAATCTCCCTTCTCTCCTTATTCCAGTTGGGCTCTAACCACAAGCTTAATCCCGTCATGGTAGAAAATACAGATAAAACAAAGTCAGGCATTATGGCACCAACCAAATGAGAAAGGAAAATGTGGGTGCTCTTCATGGTATAAGGAAGACATTATTGTTGGAGGGGCACCCAACCAATATCTACTAGACAAAGACAAATTCTATCATGTTATATAGGCACGTATATGCAGGAGAAGAACATTTATTCCACCTGGGGTATCTGAGAAAGTTTCATAAGAGATAAGCATTTTTCCCTAGGTCCGAAATGATAGAGAGGGACAAAGAAGATATCCAGCTATATAAAATGACTGGAGTGTCATAAATCAATGCAAAGAAGCCTAAACGAGGTTGTAATTTTTAGGGTGTAGTGAGTAGAGATTAGCAGGAAGTAAGGATGTGAAGGAGAGGTGTGGATTGGGTTGTAAAGGACCAGGAATGCCACTGGAAACAGTGCTGCCTTCACAGTGAAAGCCATCAAGACTCGGACCAGGAGTGGCTAAGATTTGTTCTGGAAGAGTGACTTTAAAGGATAGCTTAAGGAGGAGACCAATTGAAGATCATGATAGTCATCTAAAATAAAATTTGAAGACCTGAATAAGGATTAAGAAGATGCAAATGGAGAATAGAGCATCAATTTGGTAATCTACGGGATTTGGTGGCAGACGAGGGAGAAGAATGGTAAAGAAGGTAGCTCTGAATGTCTTGAGTAATCATTAGGAGAAGACAGTGCTTTAACCAAGGCAAGAGCTGATTTAAGGAACAAGAAAACAGCAAAGAAAAGATAATGAGTTCAGTTTGGGATACATTGATTTTATGGTATTTATATTCATATGAAGATATTAAAAAAAATGCAGTCAGAAATATATGTCAAAATTCCTGAGAAGTCAAGAGATTAAAATGTTGTAGTTCTTTCATAGGCCAGCACATAACTTGTAGTGACAGCAATCCAAAAGGCAAACTTTATATGGATCCTTCATTCCTCCTTTGCCACAAACCATAAAAATACTTCACTGAATTTGTTTCACTGAAAATTTCCCCCAACTCAGTGTGTGTGCTACATATTTGTCTTTTTTGTCATTCTTTGTTTTTAGACCCCCAAGCTCCTTGGGGTAAGGACTTTGTCATTAATTTAGCACAGCTGAATATATTACATGGTGCCATGTGTATTTATAGAAGTTTGCTAAGTAATGATGATTCAGATTTAGTAATCAGCACTTGCAATGATCATATGGTTATGCAGATCAACACTTACTATGCAGAAATCATTTCCTATAGGGGCAGATGTGCTGGTCTCCCTCTTAGTAAATTTTTAGATCAGTAAATTTCTTGCACATGAAAGTCAATTTAGGATTATGCCTTTGATTGTCTTCTTGTTGCCTAAGGGAACCAAGAATGCAGTATCTTTCCATGGTGCTGAGCTGAAGGTAAATAATGCTGATAGCTTTAGCAGCAACTAATTCTGACCATTTAAATGATATAAAATGCCTTTTATTAATCTAACAGCATAGTGATTTCACTTCTCCAAGTCAAAAATCAGTGGTTAAAATATTTAGAATATTTAAAATATTTAGAATATAGTTGTACAAATGTAGTTCCTACAGTAAGGCACGTTGAGATCCCATTGAAAATTAGAAAGGAGAGGTTTCATTACATTTTTTGGAAGAAGACAAATGCTTCCAGATTTCAGATTTAACTTCTTTCTAAAAATGAGAGGAGTATTTCATAATTTCTTCGATTTCTTTTAAAATTCCAGAAACATCTGAAATGTTATTTAAAAAATATTGGTAAAGACTCTACATTAATTTACTAATACTGTCTTAGTGATTCTATCAACCTAAGATAGGTGGATGCCAATCCAAGTTAGTAAGAAAGGAAGAGAGGAAGAGGGTAGGAAAGGAAAGAAAGGAGGAAGAGAGAAGTTTGGAGAACTGAAATTTTCATTTCTGTAATAATGGAATGCAACTGCCACAAAGTAAATAATTGTAGAAGGAAGCCTCATGTTCTAAGGCAGTTTTCATACTTAAATCTTTAACATGCTCTGAAATGAAATTTTGCTGTAATTTCATACCTGGTCTCTCAGAAACTCCTAAGCATTCTTCCTTATTTATCATAATCATCAGCACCAGTTGATTGAAATCTTAGTGGTATCTACTGATTTGAAGTTGATAGACAACTCTAACCCTATTTTTAAAACCTAGCAATTAAGTGGCATTATATTGCTCATCCCCAAAAACAACCTGAATAACAACACAAATATGTTCAAGTATCCAATTATATTCTGGGGTGAACATGAAAATAAACACCACAACAACAGAAAGTATTAACGGAAATGATGACAGTTCCACAGTAATAGCTGCTACAAGCACCAAACATTATTAAATCTGTGGTTTTACGGTCTTCCCCCTCCCTCCCCATTGTGGGAAGTAGTGATTGGGGAGGTAAGCAGTAAACAAATTTTTGCTTGTGTACGTTTATGTGTGTATTTAAATGTTTCTTTTTAACATTTATCTTTGGAATCAAGTTGAGTAAAAACTAAAAAAATTCCTTTAATACCAAAGTGGATTTCTTCTCTCCTTTGTTGTGATTGATATAGTTTCATAAAGATTCCTGTGAAGGAACAGCTTGCTATTTATGTGTTTTTGGAGAGCTTTGTTAGAAAATGTGGGTCTATCCATTCTTGATGGGGATAAGTGACTAAAAAGCAGTGTGAAAATACAGAATACCTGTGCCCATGTGCCCATGTTACATAAATTCTAAATTAGATACACCTCATTTTCTAATGAGGTTTGCTGGCTTCCAACGCTTTTCCTCTCAACTTCCCCGAAATTGATCAGAAGGAAGATTATAAAAAAAGGGGCACGTTTGAGATCAAAAGACAAAACCGGACAACTCGTGGGTGGTCCCATAGAGTAGAGTGAAATAGTAGAGCTAGACCACAAAACACCAGAAAAGCCAGAATGTGATGCTGGAGCAAAGAGAAAGAAATCTGACAACTTTCTGATCCCCCCACTCCTGAGTATTCCATTCTGTTTATGAGACTATTTCTACCGCATGGGTGAAGTGGGAGCAGGACACTTTTCTCGTGTGTGTGCACTTTTCTAAAGAAAACGATGCAGGCAGCATCCATTGTGCCTGAGCAGATTTAAATGTGTGAATGCATCAAACACTTTTTTTTTAATTTCCTAAGCATTATATAAATAAAAGCAGGAAAGTCCCAATCTATTCTTTCTAGTGGCTGGAAGGCTGGCATGTGATTGGATGGGAAAGACCTTGTAGTACTTCAGAAGTGAAAAATTTGAAACACAGTAAGAAAGCACTAATGATTTATTCAAGTTCACAGATGAATAGTTTTAGAGAATTGTTCAAAAGTCTTATAATGATACTTATAAATTTACACACATTAGGGTCATTCATTACCTGCCTTGTTTAAAAAGATATGATCCATAACCTTTAACAGGTTTACTTTGGAACAAACACTCAACAGCAATATTATATGAAAACGTACCTGCCTTGTCAGATTCTCAGAAATGTGAAACTGCAATAGTTATTTGTACCAGTTAGCCTCCTGGGAATTAGAGGATCTTGGATTTTATACATTTTATTCTTTACTCATTATTATAGAGAAGAGGTGGGAAGAGGTGGAAATGTTCTAATTTAAAAACATCTTTGTATTTATTTTGGTTTCCCCTCAACTCCCATTCACGATTTACATTGTTGGGTAAAATGCCCCTGAATTCCTAAGCACAATAAAGCCAGATCTGGGTGTTTATTAGCAATGCCCCCTTTCGCCCTGCCTTCCACGTTACAGATTTCACTACATAAACGCTCCTCCTTTTCAACTGTGAAGCTAAGCAGTTAATAAATGGATAAGCAGGGAATCATCTCTGCTTATATAATCTCTGCTTATAATTCTATGCTTATTTATTTATTAATTATTGATTTTCATCCCACATATATATGGGAATAGTAGGACTGAGGCAAACTGTGAAGCAGATTCTCTCTCTAACGGGGCCAACTAACCTGAACCCCTCAGTGATTGTTACTATCTCTTGATGCAGGCTCAGGATTGCTAAATGTCTTGATTTTCAGAGGAGTCATATTTTTTTGTTTCTTTTTACTAACTCTCAGAGTGTATAAGCAAAATACATATCCAGGACGAACTCCCGTTTTTTATCCCTTATACACAGGTCAATCAGCAAACAACAGCTTTTCAAGTTTATAAACTTGATCTCAGTGATCACACCAGAATGCCAAGTCATGGAAAGAGGATTCTCTTTATCTGTTAAAGAACTCATCCTCTTTTGCCCTTGACCCACCCATTCTTGCAGCATACCTTCTTCCCTCCCTGTTTCTTCCCATACCTTCCCTCTGGCCTTTTCCGTTTCTCAACATATCACTCAGTCTCTCTCCTTTTGCTTTCTTACATTCAATGAGCATAGACCACGGCTCTACTCCAAAGCCTGTGCTCTATTTGACACCTTTTTCTCACATCTTTTTTCATCAATTATTTATTTTTCCTGCATCCTCAATCTTTCCTTAACGAATAACTCAAATTTTTCCAAAAATCAAGTTCCTTGACACTGTAAGGCTATTCTTCCAAAAAATATGTTCCTCTGCACTGTAAGAATCTTTCTTCCACCTCTTCTCTGCCTTTGAATTCTGATTCTCTCTCATCAGCAAATTTCTTGAAAGCATAGTCTGTGTTCATTTCTTTCATCTCCACATTATTCATACACTTACTCTTTAAATGAAACAAATCCAGCCTTGGAAAATACTCTCTCAAAGATTTGTCTCTCTTTTCTCTCTTTAAGTTCTTTGACTTCTATTTTGCATATGACAGCTTAGACTTCTCGATTTTCCTTGAATCAGTTTCTTGCTTTCAATTTCTGTGACATTCCATTATCCTCCTACATTTATTTAAATTTAATTTTGAAAAATGTTTGGTATAATTTTTGTGACGTTCAGTGTTTTCAATCGTAAAACTAATGCATGTTAATTAAAAGTTGAAAAATGCATGAAATCTTTTCAACAAATGGTGCTGGCACGACTAGACATCCACATGCAAAAGAGTAAAGTTGGACCCCTATGTAATACCATAAACAAAAATTAAGTCAAAATTGATAATGAGCCTAAAAGTAAAAGCTAAAACTATAAAACTTTTAGAAGAAAGCATAGGTGGAAATCTTCATGCCCTGGATTAGACAATGGTTTCTTGAATACGACACCAAAAGCACAAGTAACAGAAGAAAAAATAGATAAATTGAGTTTCATCAAAATTTAAAACTGTGATTCAGAGGACACCATCAAAAAGTGAAAAAACCCCAGAGAATCAGAGAAAATATTTTCAAATTGTGTATCTGATAAGAGACTTGTATCCAGAATATATAAAGAACACTTTGAACTCAACAGTAGAAAGACAAATAACCCAAATTTAAAATGGGCAATGAATGTGAATAGACATTTCTCCAAAAAGATATACAAATGGCCAATAAGCAAATGAAAAGTTATTCAACATCGTTAGTCATTAGATAAATACAAATCAAAACTACAATGAGATACCATTATAGATCACAAGAATGGCTAAAATAAAAGAGAGAGACAAAAAGAAGTGTTGACAAGGATGTGGAGAAATTGGAATCCTCATACACTGCTGGTGGGATTGTAAAATAGTGCAGCCACTTTGGAAAACAGTTCGGCAGTTGCTTAAAATGTTAAACATTGAGTTACATGTGATCAAGCAATTCCACTCCTAGGTATATACCCAAGAGAAATGAAAATATATGTTTTCAGAAAAACTTGCACACAAATGTTCCTAGCAATGTTATTCTTGAGCTAAAAAGTGGAAACAGCCCAAATTATTAATGGATAAACAATATCCATACAATGGAATATTGTTATTCATCAATAAAAAGGAATGAAATATTGATATATGCTACACCATGGATGAACCTTGAAAATGTTGTGCTAAGTTAAACAAGCCACTTACAAAAAACCATATGTTGTATGATTCCTTTTATATAAACGTCTAGAAGAGATAAATTCATCATTGGTCCACTATGACTAGGACTGAGGATTGGTAGTTCTCAGGTGATAAAAGGAGTAGGGAATAGGAAGTCATTGCTAATGGGATTTGTTTTGGAGTGCCAAAAATGTTCTAAAATTAGATCATGGTCATGGTTGTAAAACTCTGTGAATGTACTAAAAACCGTTGAACTTTAAAAGAGTGAATTTGTTGGCATATGAATTGTTATCTCAATAAAGCTATTTAAAAAAATACATGATAATCAAAGAAGAAAATAAAAATCACATGTGAACTCAACATCCAAAGATGATCACTCTGAACTTAGAGAAATAGGACAGGTTTTAGAGTCAACAAGACCTGCATTCAAATCCTGTCCTTTTCACTTATTAATATATTCGTAGCTGACAACTTCTCTGACTTACTTTTTTCTCATCTATAAATGGATGCATTAGTAATGATAGTATAAACTTTGTTACAAATAAACTCTGAAATTTAATATATCAAATATAACAGGGTTTTCTGGGCTCATATAATAATCCAGGAAGTTTGGGTTCAGGTTGGTGGCAGCTCTCTTCTCAGCATTTTAGGGACCCAGGCTCCTTCCACTTTCTGACTTTGCTATCTTCGAGGGCCGGAGTTGGTAAACATTTTCTGTAAAGGCCCAGATAGTAAATATGTTATTAGGCTTTGCAAGTTATAAGTTCTCTGTTGCAACTCAACTCTGCTGTGTAGCCTTTGGTAAATAACTTAATTTCCTAAATCTCAGGTATTTCCTCTGTTAAACAGAAATAATAACAATATCTACTTCATAGCATTGTCATGAGGATTATATGAGGTCATGCATGTGACCATACCTACCATACGTAGTGCCTGATACGTGGTCAGGGGTTTCCTCAATAAATAGTGTGTCCGAATTTATAACCTTAATTACACCATTCTATTACTCAAAAATGTTAACACCATGGACTTGTTTTATTTCTTTGAATGTCCCATGGAGATTAGCATTGCTTTGCCCCTAAGAGACACTCAATAATCATTTACTTTATGAATTTTTGATGGCAAGGCATTTGATAAGAAGCTACTAGTCTTCCAAATAACACAACTCGAAATGATAAAAGAAAGCTTCAGGAAATTAGGTCAAAGAAGGAAACAAGAAAATAAGTATATAAGGGAAGATTGAGTTCATTAGTATTCCTTATTTAGGAGTCATACCAGCGATGTTTAGCTTGTATAAGAAATATGCACAGTATTTGGAAATTGGCTGTTGAAGGTAAAAAATCTGTTTTGTGTTTTAAAGTAAGCAAAAAGTTCCTTTAAATAACAACATGGCACTGAGGAATCTCAGCATTTTCTTGTTTTTAACCCAACAACAATCTGCTTTCAAGTATACTCCATACACAATACCAATTCTTCAACATTCATTTCTCTGAAAAATTGCACGGAAGGCTAAGTAGTGTTAGCCCCATTCCTTTTATCTTCTAATGTATGATAATCTGAAATCGAGCTAATAAATTTCAGAGCTGAATGAAGGCTTAACGATCGTTCAATATCCTTTTACAGATAAGAAAATAGTATCTGGAATAACTACGTGATTGAAATCATGTTGCTAATTAGTGCCCAAACTGAGATTAGAAACCAGGAATCCTGTCAAGTGCTCCTTTTTTCCCAAACACCCTTGCAGTCAAATTGGAGATAATGAAGAGGAAATCCGTGGATGATCCCTGGCGATGAGAGCTCTGAATATGCCCTCCCGCACGGGCACAGTGGTCGTGGAGCACCTTTCTTGCAAACAGAGCTGTCCTGCACATGAAACATTAGTATTGCTTCCAATAGTGTGTGCAAGGTAAATAAGAAATCTGCACGTATACTAAGGCTGGCATTAACGTCTTAGAAATAGCCAATTCAGGAAAAAAATTCAAAAAAGGAGGATTAAAATCTTTCTTTCCTTTGTACCCTATATGCAATGTTTCTCAAACTTCACTGTGCACGTAAATCACCTGGAGATTTTGTTAATAAATATTGTGATTCAATAGATTCAGGGCAGGGCCTGAGAGTCTGCATTTCTAACAAGCTCCTGGGGGTTGTTGATGCCTATGATCCGTGGGGACACTTTAAATTACAAGCTCAAGAATTACAATCTCTGGTGTCTGGGGAGTGTCAGCCTGGTCCACAGAAACCACACTCTCCTCCCAAGGACCATATTGCTTGCTATCTCTGGTACTGTTTTGGCCCTTAGCTCTATTCTACTGTAATATCATATCTGTTTTTTTCTACACAACTAGAAAAATCTTTTTCAGGGATGGAATCATGACTCATATATCTTTGACTCTCCAGTGCCTATCAAATGTGGGTCACTTAGAAATGTTTATGATTGATTATAACGTTAAGGGAAAAAAATGTTTGGAAGAAAACCTATACCCAAAGAAGGAAGTCCTTTTTAAACACTGGTTCTTGGCCATAATTTGAATCATTTTGTAAGCTACCTGTGTTACATCTGCTATGACATTAGAATCATATCATATTGTAAAATACTTGATTTGGCTCATCATGTGCATTGATCTATGGAATAATAGTGCTTTACTTATTTTGAAGGAGAAATATTTAGCAATTCCACTTACAATTTCATTTGTATCTGAAACTGGAAATAGTAAATCTTGACTGATTAAATGCAAAAGATATTTTGCATATGATAATAATGGTTACAGAAAAAAATCAACTAAAAGTCAATCTATTTCAAATAATTAACAATATTTTGGAAATTTATATTGAAAGATGCAGACAAATATTTTCAAATAATTTTATCTATTCAATTATTAACAAGTTAATATTCATTGATAATAACTAATTTTAGAGTAAACAAGGAGTTCCTTTTCAGAAGTAGATGTTTTTCCAGTGAAATTATTTAAGGTGGATAGAAAATCTTTATATTTCTCTGACACAGCATGATTATAAAGAGAGATATATTTGAAAAAAATAGTCTAGTGATCCATCAAGTTTCCCCAAGGCCTCTCTTGGTTTTCTGATATCCAAACATTCTTGTTTGGAGTGCATAAAATATCCTTGTCTTTGGAAATTTTCTCTTTTGCGATTGGTAACTGGTCTAATTCTTCCATATGCCAATTTGTCAGTGTCTCGTCTTATGATTCCAATAATTTTTCCTTATAACTTTAAATATATGAAGTTATGGTGCTTTTGTTTGAAACACTTGATATTCTCAACTCAAAAATGTATTAGCTGCAAGGAAATTTATTAGCACACATAACTGGAGCTAGAGTGTGCTTCAGGTACCATATGACAGCTGCTCAATGACACCATCGAGAACTCATTTTTTTTATCTCTCTACCTGCCTTCCATAGCCTAGGCTTCATCAAGAGGCTACTTCCCTCATGGTTGCACAATGGTTTCCAGAGGTATTTGAGGATTACTTACTGAATTCCGTAAAAAGAGAGAATGAGAACACCTAAAAGAGAAAACTCCATTCCTCTCAAAGCCAGGAGAGAAGTCAAGAAGTCATTCTCTTCTATTGAAATACAACTTAAGTCAAAGGCTCATCCTGGTTCAATGACAGTTTCTAAGAGGGAGATGCCAGGTACTTGGATAGTCTAATTAGAATCCCCTCTGAAGATGAAGATTTTCGTAGGCGCCTGAAGAAAAAAAATCAGAGCTCAGTTTGAAAGGAAGAAGGCAATGTGGGATTACTCCAAGGCACGCTGATTTTATAAAATCTAGCATCTTTTACAAGGTTCAGGTTCATGTAGCAGTACATTTGTCCTGCCTTTGATTTACACTGTCTTCTGACAATCAGTTGAAAGTCGTCGATAAAGACATAAAGAATAGGGAACAGGTGCCAAGAGTGGACAGTAGGGACTAATTTTGCAAGTGATTATTCCATTAACATATATTTTTATCTTATAAGAATTTTGCTGAATTTTGCTGTCTCACCTATCTTCCAACACAGGAAAAGAATACTTACCTATTAAGGACTCTCTACATTTCACATATACAACATGCTTGTGATTTATTAACTCCAAAGGAAAATATACAAGCAACAGTCACTGTGCATCGACAGAGAAGAATGTAGAAATTGCTAATCCAAGGTGCCCATCTACGTTTGAGTTATAGAGATGACAAAAGGAACTCCAATTTTTTCATACAGAGGAATGGAATGAATTAGAGACATTCCCTAGGATAGCAGAGCATCTGAATGTCAACAAAGGATGCAAGGTCTCTGGAAAAAGCTCTCTCCTTGGTATTTTTCTCTGGCACAGGAAATGACACATATAATGATATTGAGTGACAAAATTTTACTAAGTTTATAGGGGAACCATATTATACCTGTGTTTTATTTGGGTGACTTTCCCAATTTTTTTTGAGTTCTAATTTGATATGCAACATTTGTGAATCCATGTAAGAGTAAATCACGTGCTAACAGATTTCTTTTGTGCCTTCTGGTTGGAGAGCTGTGCTGAATTGATAGACAAAGATAGTGGAGAAAGACTGGTTTTTTTTCATATACATTGAGGACTGAATCTGTGAAAGGAGATGACCCTCAAAAACGATATATTGTTTTTCAAGGGTGACAATCAGAAAGGTGAATGTCAGTGGTGACAGGTACACAGCAGGGATATCAGCCAGAGGCATCAATGCCTTTGTCCTTGATCATAAAGTAACAAGCACTGGGTGAGGACTAAGGAATGCGAGATCCCCACAACTAATGTTACACACAACTAAAGAGAGTGAAGATAAAGGTCAAAATGCTGTATCAAAAGGAAAGAATCTCTACAGTCTGGTGAATAAGGCAACAAGTGAAGTATTGAGGCTCAGAATAAAAGATCTCTGGAAATATTCCCTTAGCATTCCTAGCAGCATGTTCTGCCTTTGTTTTGACTGTTTCTTTGTTTACTTTCTCTCTTAGCTTTCTTTGAGCAGAAGAACCACACAGGGTGTGTGGCCTTCAGGAAGAGCTTGGTAGAGCCTGGGGGCGGGGTGTAACAGCTAGTTAGTGAGAATGCTGACCTGGTCCCTTGTACCAGGAGTCAAGCTGAACTGTGAGAAACAACTGAAGTCAGTTCCATCTTAGACTTTTGTGATGCTATGGGGCAGAATAAAAATGCTCCTCTGTCATCTCCTGCAACATTGTCTTTTCTCTCTTGAGTATTATCAAGGGAGGCTGAGTACAAGACGAAAAAGCCAGTAGGGTTGATGTCCTTATTTTATTCTTATCTGAGTGTCTTTTCTCAGTAGCCTCAATTGGAGTCATAGTCTCCCCAGCATACTTAAATTTAAGGAAAAAAAAAAATATATATATATATATATATACATATATATCCAGATAAAGAGAATGAAACAAAGGTACAAAAGGTTGGAGGGAACTGAAGGACAGGTTAAGAGGGAAGCTAAAGACAGTTAATTTTGTCTGCTTTGGGGATACTTCCATATGACAGACAAAGCAGAAAATGATTTCTGGAGCACCTCTCTAGTAAACTGCTTCAGAATCTGTTTTTTTCCTAATTCTATGGCACTAGTTAGCTTTCCCCGTAGTTCCCTGTGCATTCGTGCTTATCTCAGCCACTGCCGTGCCATCTTCCTGAAAAACGTTCACTCGATCACACATGATGTTTAATATACAACAATAAGAGTGATTGAATTTGTTATAAGCTTGCTGTTTGCCAGAGACTATTTAAGGTGTTTTACATTATTAACCCATTTAATCCTCACAACACTTGGGAATGGGTAGCTCCATTTTACAGATGAGAAAACCACGGCATAGAGAGATTAAGAAACGTGGTCAAATCACACAGCACTACGTGGCAGAGCTGAGATTCCAACTCAGGCAGAATGGCGTCAAAACCTCTCCTAGTAGCTGCCATGATGTATAACCCAAGGCCATTTGTGTATAATATTTGCCAGTGGAATATTTCCTATTTTGAGTTTTGGTCATATTTGCTCCTTCTAAAAAGTAGAATGTCATTTTATCCTATTATTCATTCTGATTTTTGCATGATTCTCAAAAATATGGCAACCCATTGCTCAGTTTCTTCAAGGTTCCAGGAGACTGATAGCTAGAATTAATGCACAGACAGTTACAGTTTCAATTTAGGAAATTTTCGTACTTGCCACAAATATCGATTAGTTTATTAACTTTTTACGGTTTAGTGCATTAGAAAAATCTAAGTTGAAGGAGAAAAAGAGATTCCTGGTAGCCTAATCCCAAGTGTATGTCCTTGGGTAAATCCTAAGAAGTTCAACTCCACCATTTGTAAACAATTAGATAAGTGTAGCTAATATCTAAAGAAGCTTCCAGAACTAAAATTTGATGAGTTTGTACATTACTGGAAATTTTCTTTTTAGTAGAAATAGTTATCTTATTCAGGACATAAAACCAGACTGGACAATACATAACAGAGAACTTTTCCGTCAAGGAAAAAAACCTCTACTAGGTTGCTTTGAAACATTTTCCTACTTCTAAGGATACTATATAATATTCTTTTATATCTTTGAAAAGTGAATCATTTTTCTGAGAAATCCTGATTTCTTGATACTCTGTTAAATATTTTTAAAAGCAAATTACTATTTGAAGGAAAATAAATAACTTTTTTCAGCAGGCCAAAGAAGCCACAATCATGCTAGGGTTTATGATGACATAAACTTTTCCCAGACACTAAAGCAAGACATTGCTCCTAGCTCTCTACCATCTGCTGCAGATATTTTAAAATTCTAAAGCACTAACAATGATGCAATTTGCTACATTTTGAGCTGCATTTTACAACTCTCTCTTTGCTGAATTACTATTGATGACATTAAAACCCTTTACAAATCAAGACAACACATTCGCTAGCTATTGCCACCAAAGAGCTGTCAGCTACTCTCTTTCTCTGGGAGTGTACCTGCCACCTCCTTCATGGTCAGCAATGTTTAAATCCTTTAGGAGAACAAGAAGCAGAGCACAACATCATTTTCCACGTTACTCATAAGAGAAAATGCCCAGGGAGAAGATAACATTAACTTGAAGAAGGAATAAACTGAAAAGCAAAGTGAGCAATTTTATTATAATTTTTTTTGTCTTCTTGTAGATAGAAAGGAGCATCCTCCCGATTTCTGGAAACAAAAGACCAGGAGTTACTAAAATAAGTTATACAACATAGGAAGATCAATGAGCTAAAGTATTTCTTCATGAGTACAAATGTAAAACTTAAAGAATGACTCAGAGAAAATAAGTTGTCTGAAAGGAGAAAAAAATGGCAAGAGTTAAGATTTAAATGTTTGATAAAGATTTAAAAGTTTTCTTTTTCTCTTGAAAGTTACATAAGTAGGAAAGCTTCATAGATCAGTAGGTTGAAACAACTCCAATTTCAAATTATTTTCAGCCAGTGATAGCCTGGTATTTGGCTTTTTGTAGAAATGCTCACTTAGAGGGACAGAAAAAATAAAAATCACCAACAATTATGAAAGAAGTTTCAGCTTAACTCAACACCTGATGGACTGTGGTCACCAGTTTCAAACTTCAGAAATTATTAGCAGCTGTTACTTTCTAAAAGTAACTAAGATATTCAAACATTTGCCCTGGGAAAATGACACCTGTCAGAAAAAATAACAGGATAAAATATGTCTTCATTCATTTTAAAGGACGTATTTTAAAAGATTTTCATCTAACTGAAAACAATCATTTTTGACATTCTTGGTTAGCTTCCTAGCCCTTTCTTTCCCTTACTACTAGACTCTTTTAAAAATTATCTTCTTCTTACCCTCAAATTTCTCATATTTCTATTATGTTTCATTACTGAAATAATTTTAACTGTTGGTATAAAACGTACATCTACAATAGTCCTAGATTAGTAGATATTTGCTAATTTATTAGACAGAAAATATATTTGAATTTTGATATTATAATAATTTACAGATACTTGTCTAATTCCTCTTTTATTTTTTTGTAAGCAAAACATTATTTCAAAGAAAAGATACGTAGAAAAATAATTTCTCTTTTTAAGTTTCAGAATAAGAAAAAAATATAGTTTATATCACCTAACATCCTTACTTCCAATGTTCTACTGTGTAAAATGAGGGAAAGGTAAGTGACTTCACAAACAATGCTGAGGGCTGAGTCACCACACTTGCAAGTGGCAAGCTGTCATCTTATTTTTATTACTGAATATTATTATTTAGTAAGAGTAAAAGAGCAGCGGAGTTACAAGCAGTTGGCCAGGCAAGATGTGAATGAATCACCTAGAGAAAAGGTACAAACATAGTTTGTCACAAGAGCCAGATATCTGAACAAGAAGAGACATCCATCATATGATCCCACACCAGTCCTCATCTGGTCAATATCCACTCCCCAGAGACCTTCTCACCCATATAATAACAGCAGAAATGATAATAGCAATAATATCCACTGTGTATCCATTAAATGCTAGTTCCCAAGACAGACACTTTACATATATTATTTCTAAACACTAAACCAGTCCTACAAAGTGGACATTATGACTTTTGCTTATAAATGAGAAAAGAGAAGCTCAGACAGGCAGAGGGTTGTCTACGGTCCTAATACTAAGAAGAGGCTTACCTGTGCTTGGCCTCAGGACTGTCTAATATCAAAGCCCACACCATACTCAGCATTCTCTGCTACTGCATCTTTGGTTGCATACAAAGTTTTTTTTCTGGGGAGAGTGGACTAAAAAAGGGGGACTCAATGATTTAAACTTGAGTGTTTAAAACTCAGTTATTTATTCATCTACCTAGGAAAAAAGGGATAGTGGGAAACAAGTACAATAGATATATGAAGTATAAATTTAATACCCAAGTGGGCTCACTAAATTAGAAACTTCTATGTCAAATTACATCCTGTAGCATTTATTTTAAGTGTATCACCTAAGATATTGGATGGTCCTAATGAATCAGGTGAATCTCTTCTCTTCCTTTTTTCTTCCTCACTTTGTAAATGCTGAATCAGGCGAGGCATGGATTTTTCTAGTTTTTTGATTAGTGTCTTAGAACCAAAACACACAGATACACATGCACACACACAGTCCTGAGGGTAAGAACAAAGTTTGGTTGGAGGGAGTGAAACAAAGCAGGCCTTTCCATCCTCCCTGGAATCTGCACTTCTAATTTATTAGCCCTGACATGCCCCTAACCAAACAGAAGAAGCCATCTCTGACCCCTGGGACTCTTCCTTCCCAGTCCTGACGCCTGGAAGGAAATGCTTCTAGCTTCTCATAACTTGTCATATGCGATGCATTAGTAATAATACCCATGCAATCACTGCTAGTTTAAAATGTGTTTCTGGACATTTTCATCAATACACAATTATAATTTTAAATGCTTCTAAAGGTTTTATTGAGCTATGATTTCCAGCTTATAATCAAAGAAGGCCAAATTTGGACTTCAAGAAATATTTCAATTACATGGAAAATTCATGAACTCCCTAGAAACACTGCCATAGAGCGACAATGTGAGGGAGAATCCTACAACCTAATAGAATGAAAAGGTCCATAATTACAAACAGAAAGAGCCCCTTTAAGCAGTGTATGCTGAAATGAAGGCAGCTTTCTCTGAAAATGAATGATTGATAACCAGGAGAGGGATATTCTAAGTTAGACAATCCTTTACTTTTTGTTCTGTTTTATTTTGACTTTATTTTTCTTTGTAATTACACTGTAAACAGTTCATCAAGGAAATTTGTTAATATGCTGCAGATGGCGAGGGGATTGCATTGTGTTTTATTCTTCGCGATCTTGGTCACTTACCTCATTAAAATAGGTACCAGAGTTACATTTAAGAAAAGGCACTTGTTTTCTAACTACTTTTCTGTTGTTCACAAAAGAAAATGTATCATTTCTCATTTAGAACAAAGCACCAGAAACCCAACACCTGGATTCTCTTTTTCACTTCCCTTGAAGTTGTATTTGCCTAAAACTTATTTACTTTTTTTCTTTTGATGAGGAAGATTGGCCCCTGAGCTAACATCCATTGCCAATCTTCCTCTTTTTGCTGAGGAAGATTAGCCTTGAGCTAACATCTGTGCCCATCTTCCTCTATTTTGTATGTGGGATGCTGCCACAGCATGGCTTAATGAGCGGTGCATACGTCTGCACCCAGGATCCAAACCTGCGAACCATGGGCCGCTGAAGTGAAGTGAGCGAACTTAACCACTACACCACGAGGCCAGCCCCAAAACTTATTTACTTTTTAAGTGTTTAAGAAAGTTCAAAAGAAGACACTGCTACCTCTCTTAGAAAATTGTATCAAGTTCAATTAATTAATATTTAAAAAATGATTTGAATATCTTGAAGTTTCATAGAGCTTCTAAATATTAAAATAACATATTACTTCAATATTCACTTTTTAATCTTTTGGTTTTATTTGAAATTAATGTTTTTCCCCAAAAATATTAGCAAAAACCATCAGAGTAAGCTGAGTAACAGATTTCGGCATTGTCAGGAAGGCAGTTTTTGTATGCCTTGCCAATATCTTTGTAGGTCTCCTTGTTAATCATTTTACTTTATTATTTATTCCATATATATTTCCATGAAGACTTCTTAACTTGATGAAAATCTGATTTCTTGATCCACAATCAAATCTTACTACAGCCAGCTGCTATGTCTTCATAACTGTGAAAATATTACATCTCTTTGCAAGTTGGCTCTAAAACAAGGAAGGTTACTAAACTAACCCAATTAAATTGAACATATCCACAAGTTTAGATGATTATTGCTGTTGTCTGTGAGGGCTGGGATCCAAAGTGATGGATTGCTGGCTACCCTAGTGAATTCTAAAGGGGAAAAATATCCCATCCTGGATTAGCTTGAATTGGCTTACATAAAGGTTTTATGATGCAAATTGGAGATATTGGACTTAGTAACAACCTACAGTATCTGTTATATTCTCCTGTCTGATAGTCACAGGAAGCTTTCTTGAGTATGACACTCCATCCTCATTAATAAGCTCTGTGTTGTACATCTTTGTCTGATATGGAGCTGCCATACCTTGTCACCAATTATAGACTCTGAAAAGACCCATCTCATTATAGTACTTAAATGACTTCTTCCTGAAGGTGATGCTTGGTGTGCCTCTTCTGCCTCTTGCCAGCAGGAAAATCACCCTTGAAGTGAATAGATGTCAGTCAAAAGCTACAAAAGAAAGACAAAAAGAATTAATAAAATAGCTGGCTAGAATATTTATCAGCTTATTGCACGGAAAACAATATAGATCAGACAAATAAAATGCAAGACTAAAAGAGACACTTTTGAACATTTCAATCGCATGAAACATATCTGTCCATGAATTTGAGACCTAGCAAATAGTTTGAATGTGAATCACATGTGTGGACCAAAGTAGATTGTTTACCATTCTGTCATTGTCACACAAAGGGAAGGAGACAATGTTTAAAAACATTTTTTCTCTGTTCCTCATCTCATCTCTGGGTGGTAGGAAACGGAGCATCATGCAAGAGAATTCTTACTCTTGGCTGGCATCGCTCTGTATTGCAAACCCGGCCCACAGGTGGCTTTCAATAAATTGTGATTGATCAGTAAATTGAGACATCAATTAATGAATTTCTAGGTCAACCGGGCAAGAAAGAGCATAGCAGAATACTCTTCTGCCAAAGGAAAGCTAACATATTAGGCTTGAGCATATGCAAAACACATTTGAAATGCATTCTAAAAACATTCCTCCCCAGGTGCAATAAAGTTCTATTTATTCTATTCCATTTCAAAAGAGAAAATTTCTTCACAAATTCCCCTTACTAACAATAAACCCCATTATAAGCAAGGGTAGGAAAAAAATGTTTACACTTTCCTTTTTGAATCTTTGCTTTTGGAATGTACGAGTTTATTCACAGGTTAAGGCAGTAGAGACTATTTTAATGGTGGGGACTCTCCAAAGGCACTCTAGTTCAAATATCTGCCCCACACATCCCCAGCTACAGAATTGAGTCAGCCAAGGGCAAGATGAAAAGGCTCACAGAAGTCCTGAGAAACTGGCATGTAGTTCTTAGCTCAGCCCCTGGAACACAAATATACCCTAGTCCTTTACAATATGTTTCAAAAGTGTTTGTAGATCTTGCAATGTCATTCAATATGCTATGCCTCGTTCAGAAAGAAAATGTTCAATATTAACACTATTAGACTTCCCCTTGACAACAGGGTCAGTAAATTATGCCCATTCTTTTAAGAAGTCCACTTAGTCTAGTTAACTATACCCTCAAATGCACTGAGAACACACCGTTTTCACATAATATCCATTTCTGCATATGTATGTGTATATATATATATACACATCCACAAGCTTTCAAAAGAAATAATAGAAAGAGGACAAAGATGATCAGATCAAATAGAAGGCATATATGTTGAAAAAATACTTGGTACAAGACATTTGTACAAGATATAACACACATCTCTAGCTTCAGATTTGGTATTACTGCCACCATTTCTTCATGGCAATATGTAGAATCTAATAGTACATGATCTGAATCCGAGAGATGGAAAAAACTCTCCATTATTCACTCCTGGACAGAAGAGCAATCGAATTCTGACGTCCTCATTGAATTCAAAAGAGCCTTCCATTAATTGGTGTTTAGGAGCACTTTGTCCTCTTCTCAGCTGATCCAAGAACTGAGAACATTACTACATTATCACCGTCTTTTTATTATTACTGTACAGAGCTTATTGTAAACTATAAAGAACCAACACTTATAAGGTATTATTACTAACCCAGCTCCTCAAAGAGAAACTATGATACATATAAACACATTTTGGCATTTAATTAACTATATGAATATTCTTTTTCTACTAGTTAGGCATTTTAAAAGGAAACTTAAGTATAAATAAAAAATACATTGTGGATTGAAGTTGAAGTCACATTTCCCCAGGTATCAAATAAACATAAAAGTGTAAGTTGTAGACATGACAAGGGCAAAAAACTAAACACATTTTATTTGTACTTAGTACAAAATATATAAGCTCTTTCTTTGAGAAAGGTTACTTTCTCTCTATCAGATTCTGATAATGGGGTCATTTTTTAAGTAGGGATAAAGGGAAAGGATTTCTTCTTAAACACATCTTTTTATCTGTGATGCTGGTAGCAATATATTGCCGAGTAAAGAACATTCAAGTCAATACTGTCTTATTCTCTATGTAAATCAGTTTTGAGACCATAAGCAAAAAGAAATTTATGGCTCCAAGACTGAAAAAAATGCCAACTCGAAAATGAAAACAAGAAAAGGCATTAGACACAATCACTGATGGTTTTTTAAAGGGAAGAACAGAGAGAATAATATGAGAAACTGAATTTACCTCACTGTTCGTGACTCAGGTATCAAAGCACATCACTTGGAGACAAAAATTTATACTTGTAAAAGAGACAACCAGTGGTGATAGAATTCTTGCCATCACGTGTAGCTCCTAATAATAAACTTGGGTTTTGAAGATGAACCTGGAAACTCTCACTTTCTTTGCTCCTCTTAAACCACTTACTAAATCTTCCCCCTTGAGTTCCCAGTTTGTCCCTGGTACTCTCTTAACAGAACATAAGTTATTACAGTAACTATTTCACTAGTCCCTCGTGCTCCACTATGTGGCACATTCAGAAATGTATACTTCCACTGTGGTGGTTGAACTCTCTTCACTACAGAAAGATTCAGCTATTGATCTTTGCAAATCTTAATAATGAAGATGGGCTAGTATTAGATGCCTAATACTACAAAATATCCAGAATCTTATATCATTTATGTTGGTTTCATTTTCTGCTTAGGTCTTGAATCTTGAACTACTTTATTTTCAAAACATAAGAATAAATTTTTAAATAGTTTGGTAGAGTTCACTAATTTTATAAAAGATAGCTCGTTTTAATGCTAATACTCTTTAGAGCTGCCATGTTTGGTTGTGTAGTTTGGTATTAAACTGTCTTAGGGGCACCATTCAGATGGACAACAATAGAAAAGTCACTCCCTATGTTCCTGCAGGGGGCAAATGGTGCCACTGTGCATTGTGGCCCTGGGTGACGAGATGGACAAGAAACAAGAGGACTTGAACTTCCAAGCCCCAAAATGTGGGCCCCCAAAACATCTTTAATAACGCAGTTATTAGGATCTCTAATGATATTGTTATTGCCTTTGATATTGTTAAGTGCTGATGATTACGTTTTAGTGTTAAGGAGAATTGCAAATGTGAGCACATGGGCGTCTCCCTGATAGTGAACCTTCATAAAGGACGATTGCTGAAAAGCTCTGCTTGCTCCAATCTGGGTGCCTCGATGGTTTCAAACACTGAGTCATATTAGACAAATGAAAACAGAGATATCTTGACTCTCCTCACACAGGTAAAAACCAGCCCCTACTGCAGGTGTTCATAGACAGTTTCACTCCCAGGAGTCTTGTGAATGCAGTCTTCCTCTCGCTGCGCGTGTAAAGCCCTCTGATCGATCAGGTACATCGGCTCAAACACAAGGTTGGGGCTTTAGCTCTGATGTTTACATAACTGATAATGAGCAGTTCCAATATTACATGTAATGTAAAAAGTATAACACTGTATTTGGGAAACCGTTTTTCTTTTATTCTTTAATATTACTAAACAGAATTCAAACTAATTTCCCATCGCTTTAATTTCTCTTGTTATACACTTCTAATGACCAAAGCGTAAATGAAATGAACTAGTCGCTTTTAAGTCCCTTTTCAGAACCATTTTTAATTGAGATGGTGACTCTTCGCTGGGAATTCAAAACCATCTTCTTTTTTTAAGGGAAAAAAATGATTTTTTTCTCCAAGGGATATGTCCCCCTGAGTGCTTTCATAATTAGTTGTGGCACACTCATATTTACTCATAAATCAATCACTAAAAGCAAATTGTTTATTTCCTTCAAAAACATACAAGAGAATTTAATTTCAAAATACAATTTAAGACTTATTAACGATCAAAATCTTTTTTAATCTTACAAAGTAGCCCTGAGCTTAAAATTGCCCTTTTCCTTTGCTAGGTAAGCAGATGAACTTTCAGAATTATTTTACTAGTCGCATAGCATTCAGCTAAACATTTGCTGGAGCAAAATAAGAATCATTTAGCTGATGTATAAAATATTATGCATAATGTTCTTAACATGAGGGAAGTTATGAGAAATCAAGTACTTGGGGGTGAATATTTCCTCCTCACTTTTGCTTTTAGGAAAGAGATCACCCTTGGTTTTTGTCAAGAATGATCTTAATAAAGCTCTGGTTCTTAGGTTTAGTTCTTATTCTAGTTCTGCCATTACTTTTATTTCTATAACTTTCGAGTTTTGAATCAACATAACTAAAAAAAATTTATAATTTTCTAAAGTATGGCACCAGTCCATTTCAGCAATGTCAATTATATCCAGATTCAGATTTCAGTCTATCAGGAAATAAACAAGAATATCCTTTGGAAGAATGAAGAAAAGAGTTGTCATAAAGCCCAGGAGCTTTGCTGGGGAGGCATGTCCAACCCTCAAACAACAGTCAAATGACTTGGTAATTCGTGTAGAGGTAAGTGAATTTATTTAACAAATTTATCCACCTAGTTTCCTTGGAAACCTTGATTTCTTACCAAATGATTGTGAACACCTGATTAGAAACATAAGCAGAAGGGTTAATAGCTGACCTATTGTGAAATGATACCTTACAATGAAAAAAAAAATGCACAGTGAACATTAGAATCACAATTTACCTGTAGTCATTTACTTTAGAAGCAAACCTAACCTCAGAAGCCCTTGGACCATCAATGTATTAGCGTTAGTATAAAAACTAATGGACATAATTATGAGCCCAGCTAGTTAAGAAAATATTAAAGATTACTCTTATAGTCTATTTAATAAGGCAAAGAATGATCACATAATTTTAGATAATTATATATAGAAAAAGTAAATAATTTCAAATATTAGCTTTTAAATGGAGGTTTTAGGTATTAGAAATGTTCTTATTTGTTGAAAGTATCAATTCCTCAAAATACTAAACATGAAGCAATTTTATTTTACCAACAGCTTAATGTGAAGAAAGAGTTGTATGAAGTAAATATTACAAATGTGAAGTCATTAACTAGAAAGCTATTCTTTTTTGATACTAAGAGCAGCTTATAGTATCTTGACTATTTCAAGTGAAAAAATTGAGAATAAAAGAATATTTCTATATATAATGACAAAGGAGCCAATAATGTGCAATGGTAACAGAACAGTCTCTTCAATAAATGGATTAAAGACTTGAATGTAAGACATGAATCCATAAAAATCCCAGAAGAAAGTGTAGGTAGTAAGCTCCTTGACATAGGTCTTAGTGATGATTTTTTTAATCTGACACTAAAAACAAAGGTAACAGAAGCAAAAATAAACAACTAGGACTACATCAAACTAAAAGCTTCTTCACAGCAAGGAAACCATCAACAGAATGAAAAGGCAACTACTAAATGGGAGAAAATATTTGTAAATCATATATCTGATAAGAGTTCATATTCAAAACATATAAAAAACTCGTACAACTCAACTCAATAGAAAAAAAACCAATACAATACATGTACAATACAATACATATTATTCAGCCATAAAAAAGAATGAAATCATGCCATTTGTGACAACATGGATTGACCTCAAGAGCATTATGCTAAGTGATGTATGTCAAAGACAAATACCATATGATCTCTCTTACATGTGGAATCTAAAAAAATAGATACATAAAAAACCCCCAACCTCATAGATACAGATTGGTGGTTGCTAGAGGCAGGGGATTGGGGGTGGGGGAAATAGGTGAACAGCTGCTGTTTTCTTTAGTTTAAATAAATTTAATTAAAAAAAATGAAAAAAGTAATATATATATAAAAGAACATACATATATGTATGGCAGAGTTAAACAAAAGATAGTCTTGATTCCTTTTTGTATTAAATGAAATCAATAAATGAAGCAAGGGGTGGTCCTACTGTAAAGTAATATTATCTTCTATTACAGAGAGTAGTTTTTACTTCTATGATGGAAAAAACACCTGTCCAAGCCTTTTTTTGTTCCCTTAATGACACTAGTTCCTCTTCACAGATGAAGTAATACAATATGCTTTTAGCTTGTTTGCTCTAAACTCAACTCTTTCACATTTCACTCAAATGTCCAATGTCATTTTTTCTGTACTTTAATTCTACTGATCCTATATTGTTTGTGTTTCTGTCATCTCTGATCTGTTTGTGAATTGTCTGTCCCAAGGGGCAATAGGAAATCTTCAGTGAAAACTAGGAAATACCATCTGAAACACCCTTAGAGGGCTGGTACTATATGACTCTTGGGGGAGAAACTTTCATTCTTGACCAAAACAACTACAGATTGATGCACAGGCAAAGAAAATAAATGGTTGGCACCAAACACTGGCTAATATTCTATGGCAGTGCCATCCAACAGAACTTTCTGCTGTGATGAAAATGCTCTATATCTATGAAGCTCTACACTGTAGTTGCTGGCCACATATGGCTTTGGAATATTTGAAAGGCGGCTGGTGGGAATGAGAAAATGAATTTTAATTGTTGTTTGTTTTTAATTGATGTAAATCTAAATAGCCTCCTGTGGCCACAGGCTAGCATTTTGGACAATGCAGTTCTGTAGTATTAACCAAGATATAATGATTAATTTGGTTTGATATCAATGCCTAGAATGTTCATTAAGACATCTAATAGAATTAAGATGTTACATATACATGTAAAATACATAATTTTTTAATGCTCTATCTATAGCCCACACGAGATTATTGAGGATATTAAGAATTTCTAAATATCTGGTATAAGATTTCATCTTCATGCCCCACATTTGCTGTCTAGCTCAATGAAGTTTAAAAAACCTATTCCAGTTAAAGCAGGATATAATAGAATCATCTCATTTATTTTTTAACTTTTTGTTACAGAAAATTTCAAATCTATTTTTAAAAAACAGAAAGATAGTCTAATAAACCATCATATACTTATTGTGTATTGATACGTCCACCTGTTTCTCTCCAGGCTCAGATCATTTGAAACACATCCCAGACATCTGGCTTCAGAGGTGGAGCTCTTAGCTGCTACACTATACTGTAGTAAGAAATGGAATTATTGAGTATGTCTGAGGAGGGAAGACACAAAATTGAATTAAAAAAAAAAAATGGTTCGTCTGCCAAGAGTAATGAAAATTGGAATAAAGAAATGAAAAGCCGAAGAGTAACAAGAGGATAAATCGTCTGAGAGTAAACAAATACCCAGAGCCTGAAACAGGGGTAAGCATCTAAGAGCGGTGGTTACGCGCTGAGTGATGAGTGAATGAATTCACCCGTGGAAAGAGACATTTATTCTCTGACACATCATCATAAAGATAGAAGAAATTTATAAGGTAAAAAAATAACAATAATTAAAACAATAGAATCTGGAAGTCTCTTTTTAGAGCTCTCTGTTTATTCCTGTGCTTCTCTAGGCCAAAAGTATAGCCTCCTCAGAATTAGAGCATATGCTCTGTGAATAGAATGTCTGCTGCCCTTTGAAGCGTGGACAGTGACTTTATGACACAGAATGTCTGATGGAGGTGCATGTGTCCTCTTTTAAACCAGTGTCTAGCAGAGAGAGCTGGCAAGGTCCTTGACACCTTGCACTATTCAGCATCATTCCTCAGTGTCCTCAACAACATTTATTTCCCGAAGTTCACTTAACAGAGGATTTTTTTTTTTGGCAGTTGACTCAACTGTCTACTTGTGATACATTAAATATATACATAATAAGAGTTTCAAATGCATGGAAGTCAGAATGGGAGAAATTTTTGTAAATCATGTATTGATGTGACTCATATCCAGAATACATAAAGAACATTTATAACTCAACAATAAACAGACAACTCAATTTTAAAATGTACAATGGATTTGAATAGACATTGCTCCAAAGAAGATATACAAATGGGGAATAAACACATGAAAGAATACTCAAAATCACTAGTCTTTAGGAAAATGCAAATTAAAAACACATGAAGTACCACTTTACACTCACTAGGATGGAGAAATTGGAACCCTCCTATATTGCTGGTGGGAATGAAAAATGGTGCAGCCACTTTGGAAAACAGGTAAGTCCTCAAAATAGTAAACATAGAGTTATAATACGCTGCCACAATTCCATTTTTAGGAATATACACAAGAGAAGTAAAAAACATATGTCCAACAAAAATGTGCACACGTATGTTCATAACAGCCAAAAAGTGGAAATGACCCAAATATCCATCAAGTGATAAATGGATAAATAAAATGTGGTATATCCATACAGTGCAATATTATTTGGTAATAGAAAGGAACAAAGTACTGATACACACTACGGCATGGATACACATTTGAAAACATTATACTAAATGAATGTAGCCAATCACAAAAGACCACATATGTGTGATTCATTTGTATAAAATGTCCAGAATAGCTAAATCTATGGAGACAGAAAATGGATTACTGGTTGCCTAGAGCTGGTGATGTTGGAGAGGAATGGAGAGTGCCCACTAATGGATACAGGTTTCTTTTGTGGGGGTAAAACATATTTTTAAATTAGATTGTAATGATGGTGGCACATCCTTTGAGTAGACTAAAAACATTGAATTGTATACTTTAAATGGATGGATTATATGGCAGGTGAATCATACATCAATAAAATTATTAAAAAATGCATCAGGATAATAGGAAGCAATTTTGGAGTCATACTTTGATTAAAGAAAAAGAAGAAGGAGATTCAAGTACTTTTAATTTACCTGTGCTACTTTTTTTTTATGCACAATCTTAAGTGTCAATTGTAGATGCACTGTATCTGTTATAATATTTTTGTTCTTTTTTAAATTTTAAATAGTTGACACTAAAATTAAATATTAAAGACATATTTACAAAACAACAAATGAGGTAGGTGCTTGCAAATGAATATTATTTATTCTTCATAATTCTCTAAGGTATGGCTTATTATGTCCAATTTATATAGAATGAAATAGCCACTTAGGAGTTGAGTTCAGCAAAGTTACAAAGTTAACGAACAATAACACCAAAATTTGAACCGAGATCCATCTGTTATACATATAGCTCCTTACATCACATCACATCTGCTTACACATCATTCTGCTTACACATTCTGCTTACACATCTACCTAATAAAGCAATTTTAGAAAGAAATAAACATTGAAATGAAATTTGATATTTCCACTAATATTTAACTTTAAAGATATTTACTGTCATTCTGAAATCACTTATACTCAAGTCCTTCCAGACAGTTTGTCTTCAATCTTCAAAATGGCTTGGCATCAAAACATCTCTGGCTGTTTATCCTGGCAGGATCTTAATTATCTCTTTAAGCTTTCTCAGGGCTAGTTGTTAAATCTCCCATTTCTCTTATTTAAGTCTGATGGCTTGTCAACATCTGCTCCCATCTTAATACTGAAATGCACCAGCACACATCTCACCTTTTTTCTTCGGTGTCCTCCATTTCCTAATGCCAATGTACTTAATAACATAGTGCAGTCAACTGGACTTACCTCCAACTTGTTTACCAGTCTCTAATCCCGTAGTTGTCAACTTCAACTCACATTAGAATTACCTACAGAACTTTAAAACTATTAGTTCCCTAGAAATACTGATTTTTTTGTCTTGCCCATTCTTAAATGTTTGATATGATTTTTAAGTTTCTTTTAATATACAGTATTCTCCTCTAACCCGTTATTCCTTAGAAGTGATCTGTTAAAGACCCCGGCCATTTGACATGTTGAGTTTTCCACAGTTTGAATCTTGCCGATTTCATGCTCATGGCACAGTTAAGCATGTTCCTCCACTCTCTGTGTTTCCTATGAATTGTAAGCTTGATACAGAGGGTTGGTTGAACTCAAGTTTGGTCTCTTTGGCAAGCCTCTAAGAAGTATTGCATTCTTATACCAGGAGGCACATAATGTTTGTCTCCCTTTCTGTGATGTTAGCATCCATTGATACTCAATGCATAGATCTATTAATTCATTGAAGCTTGTGAAAAGGTGATATTCTAATTCTATCATTTTTTCAATCTATTAATTGGAACACATCTTACAAAGAAATACTTCTCCTTATATACTCATTGGAAGAACACGTGTTTCTTTTTCTCTATTTACCTGTTTTCAAGATAATGGTTTCTTATCTTTTGAGGTAACCAATTATTAGTTCTAAAATATTAGTATTGAATTCATGTATTTAAACATATCTTATGTACTTCAATCCATTGCAATTAATATTCTTACACAGTTAAATTGTCCCATCTTTGGTCAGTGGAAGCCTCTGCATGTTAACTCCTGTGTTCCTTTGATATGACTTTGATAGCTTCCATTCTTTCTAGTATGAGAGATGACCCAAGTTCGTCTTGCACATTTCCTACCAGAGACATGGAATCATCCATTTCTTCAAGACCTCTTGATTTCTCTTAGTAAAAAATGATATTACCAGATCACAACCTGGGGATGAAAGATACTACTGAATCAGTTATTATTTCTAGGCCTTTGTAGTAGTAGCAAGAGACATAATATATAAACAGATGTAAATAATATATTATTTAAAAATATTGTACTTCATAAATTCATATTGATACTTTTAATTCAAATACAGAACAATGGGAATTTAATTTAACTTCCTCTATATTATCATTACATTTGCTTCCTTACACAAAGTATGATAGATTTAGAATATTCCGTAATTACTCATTTGCTTTATCTAACCATACGAGTCCAAAAGCCCCAGTGAAATAATGCTAATGCTATCACTCCAATGTGATCATGGTAAATAGTTTTTGTGTTTTTTTTTGCATTTGGTATCTACATTCTCCCACATTTTTAATAAATATATTATATGGTAATTAATGGAGTGTATAGTCATCAAATGCCAAGTATATCCCTTTTAAACTTTATTTAATCTTGATTCTACAACTATATATTTTTTGCTTACAACCAGTGCTATGTCCATGTTTTCACAGTTATTTTTTAGAAGTATTTTAATTCAGAAATAAACACTTGTAAAAATAATAGGTATTTAATTTAGAGATTAAATCTGTGAACTTCACGCTTGATATTCCCTAGATTTTTATGGAGATTTTATTTCATAAACATGGGATGTATCTCAATATGTGAAAGAACGGGTGAAATTATAAAGATTGTTAGGCCACCATCTAAACTCTGTGATTTCATAATGTGTCTACTGAAAAGCCTGTGCTGTAGCCTTTGTGCTTTTGGAAATCGTCTTAGGAAAGCCCCTGACGTTTGAACGTTCACACCACTAGGTCAGTCAGCAAGGTGAGTGGTGGATGACTCTCAAATAGGGTGTTCTATCCCCTCCGTTCTGAAGTGAACTAAACACCACATATCTAGTTTGGGGGAAATACATTTCAACGGTCTCGTCCTGTCTCTTTCAGAGTCCTGGGTCTGAGATTTTTTGCCGCGTGCCTGGTTTTTGACGCACCCCGCTCAGATGCTGCCAGAGCCTTCTCAAGGTCAGACTGTGTTCTATTAGTGTATACAAGCCCCACTGTTGGCTCCAAGTCTCAGCCCACTTGAATTTTAATAAAGATTCATAAGCAGTTGTTATGAAACAAACACCATAATGACACCCAGACAGGCTGTAGAATTATTTTTAGCCAGATGATGTGTGTGGCCCATGCCTTAGCCCCACCAAATGATAATAATAGAAACACTATGCAGTAAGTAAAGAGAACACTTTTCATAAAAATTGCATAAATCATAAAATGTTTCCTGCCATCCTTCCGCCTCCTGCCCACCTTCCTCCCCCTGCCCACCTTCCTCCCCACACCATCAGAGTTGCAGGGCTCAGTGTTGACTACCTCGCAGATTTCAAGTAACAATCTAAAGAACAGTGAATCCTTGAATTTGTTTGAGTGTTCATTAGAGACAAACAAGGGGTGGCATTACGTGTGTATAATAAAAACAGCCAAGCTTTACATAGTCTTACAAACTAAACCCGGATTTGTTTGTCTTTTTAAAACAGGGTCAGAAATGAATTTTTCCATATTTGACATCTTCCTTCATATATTTAAAAATTAATATGCAGTAGCGGCAGAGCGCCAGAATTCATGCTCTTCAGAAAAGAGCTCTCTCTCAAGCTGAAAACACTTAGAGGGAAAAGTCCACTCTTGGAAGCTTAAGAAACATTATTATCATAAGGAGGATAAAGAAGCCCTTTATGAAGAGTGTTATGTTAGGCTATTGATAAATTTAGATTGCCAACACTGCTTCCAAATCTTAGAAGTCAGAGAGCCCAAATTTCAGTTTCATCCAGAAGTTAAAGAAGCTAAATTTTTTTCTAATGTCCCTATTTGCTCTTCCGTGGACTGTTGAAAACTGCAAGATTGGCTAAATATGAAAACCATTTAAAGGAATCTTATTAAAAATCCAACTTCCTAAAATTGAACCTTAAGTGAACTCCAGCGTCAGAGGAAACCAGCAAAGTGAGACGAATATTTAGCACAAGACATTACAGAGGAGGTTACAGTACCAAGACTTGAGATACGAAACATTTTAAATCTGTACATTCAATTTGTTACAGTTTCCTCAAATTTGTAAAAAGACACAATTAAAACTCAGAGTGACCAGGTGGTGTGATGGACTCAGGTACATCTGGGTCAAAGTTCTGGCTCAGCCCCTCGTGGATGCCTCACCTTGGGTGATCTTTCTCTTTCTTTCCCCCGGTTTCCCTAGTATGAAAAACAGCAAGCAAATAAGGAGCAAAACAGTGGGTTTTTTTCCTATCTAGAAACTAAGAGAGAAAAACAAGGAAGGGAGCTATAATAAGACTCTCTCAGCTAAGACTTTGTTTAGCTTAATGAATCTTGGAGAAGATTGCATTGATGTCAATTTTTCTGTATTTCATATATTCAATGTTGTTTTCTTCCATCTCTTCTCAGTTTTTGATTCCTGAGTATTCTTATTTCTTATCCACGCCTGAATTCTTTGTATGTTTCTTTGATTCCTCATTATTTTATATCTATCTCTAAGTGCTTCATTTTCTATCTATGCCCAGTTACTCTCACTTGTATTTAATGATGAAAAAGAACAATATCAGATTTCCCTTGTCTCTGTATCAGCTAAAGGCTCACACTATCCTGACTTCTAATTCTCTCTCAAAAAGCATAAAAGAGTGATATCCTGAGAAGCATACACATTTTAAGCTTTGTCAGACCCATCAGAGTAATGGAGAAAGTAAATACATATGCTGCATTCTTTTCCTAATTCCAGCTGCTGAATCAGACTCCCAACAAATTTTAGGGTTATTATATTTTACTGTGGTCTAGATCACATTCACTCTTATACCTTAGAAGGATTCTTATACCTTAGGATTCTCTACAAATTGCTCTACTGTGTCTTATAGCATTTTCTTTAATATTAAACTATTATATTTTAAAGCTTTGAAATTGGGAAAATTGCCTCAATACTATACGAACGATAATAAAATAGTGATGACCTCTAAACATCTCAAATTCATTTTAACAAAGCCGACTGACATTCATTCTATAAAAAGTCCGCACCAGGGCCTGTGTCCCAACAGACATTTCTGTATTCTAAGAGATCCTTCATTGGTAACAAGCCTTCCTTCTAATTCCAGGAGAAGACAACACTTCTGAGTTCAGTAGTGTCCTCCACTTTTTTGATATTCAAGTCCAAATGCAGAACAACTCCCTATGCCTCACTTTACAAAAATGTATAAGCTCTGAATGGAAACAAAAACAAGTATAATTAAACAATAAAAAAATAGTCAACAAATTAAAAATAATTAATAGCCAGGACAAAATCTCCTGACTAGTAACTAGTTTCAATTAAGTCTGTAAAGATACAAATTCCCTTGTTAACAATTGCCCACCAGGTTCTTGCTTTTCTCCACTTTACTTGAAGGTGCACCTAACTGTGTAATATTTTTAAAACACTTATACTATATTTTGGTTTTTGAGGCTCTTTTAAGTCTTTCTCAGTAGATTTTTGAGGCTCTTAAAAAAAGAGGTTATATTTTCTTTGATTCTGTATATCTGAGCATCTAGCCTAGTGTCTAGAAAGTAGGAGAAACAGGGTAAATATAATAGTAACTCCCACTTTTTGGGCTTCTATAATGTGTCAGAAATTATGCTGAATATTTTACATGTTATATAAGTTGTTCCTTACTACAACCCTATAAGACAGGTATTAGTATCCCCATTTTTCAGATGAAAAATTAGATCTCATAGAGGTTGATTGGCCTGCCCATGTTCACATAGCCTATATTTTAAGCTCAAATTTAATAATTAGTAATGATTTTTTATTAAATGAATGAATAAAAATATGAATATATAAACACAGGGGTTCATGCATGTAAATACACTCTCATACATATGCATATAGCTTTATTCTCTTTTCTCCTTTATATATAATTTTCAGACACATATAAAGAGATTTAGGTTGGGGGTGGGGAGAAATTGGACTCTGCCTTCTCTGTCTTTTTTTAAATTATGCACTCAATGAGAACCAAAGCTTACAGTGGAGTGTAAGTGGTTATGACTGGTTGCAGAAGAGAAGACAAAATTATTTCGGCCCACATTGTCTCTATAAAGGGTCAAGGTAAGAAGAAGAACTAATTATGATACACCGATTTTAGATGTGATTTGGGAGGGGGATGATTTTCAGATTCAAACTTGGAGACAAACCATTAGAACCCGTGTTCCTGCTGTCCCTGGAGAGGAGAGGGCATTGACTGACACAGGAAATGCATCCTCAGACAATTCTTCTCCTGTTACATTAAAATCCAGATCAGAAGACTGAGTCTCGTTGAGGTAACAGTTCCTTTTAGGAGATGATATAAATCACTTTAACATAAAAGACTACAATCTCTCTTGTGAACAAGAGTGACAGTATTACCCAAGACACTTGAAAAATATTCCCTCCGATGCTGGACACCTTCATTCAAGGAAATGCTTGTCAGATCATTGTTCCACATCTCTTTTCTCTTTCATAAAAAAAAAAAAAAAGCACATCTAGCGGTTTTCTGGCTACATTCTTTTTGTTAGACATCTTAGAAAACAAAGAATCCAGATTAGAAAGAAATAGAGAGTAGAAAGTAATTTCCAAGAATGTCATGGGAGTCATTCACTGAAACATAAATTATAGACCCCCAGGAGTCAAAATTTCTGTTTCTTCCTTCTTAGGACCAGCACTCTCAGCAGTTTTTATAGTTGGGTGCTATCTACATTCCATAGTAGGACATAAAAAGAATCCGATAGGGTTGCAAGCGTAAACAACTTTGCAAGAGCTAAATGAGAAGCTATTTGGGGTTGCTTACCCCAAATTTCTGTTTGAGGACTTCAGCTTTAAAAATTAGTGGAGTAAAACATATTTCACCCATTCAGTGCAGTAAGACATATTCTATATGCAAAGAATGGAAAGAGTAGCTTTAAAGACTATGCTCTGACTTCATCTGTCTGTGCACAGCCCACTGTTGACTAGTTTTTAAAGAAAATGTCCTTTCAAATTCTCTTCTATTTGAGCGAGAGAAATGGTTCTATATTTCTACTTCCTTGCTTCAAGTAACTATGTAACAAAGCTGAACAGTATGATATTCTATGGTATAAATTCAATGAAAGCAAAGCAAAGCGTTAAGGAAATGAAAATTTATACCCCATGTGTGAAGCAAAAGGAAAAGAAGAATGTCATATACGAGAAAAACAATGAATTGAAATCAATGCCTTAAATTTTAAATACAGCACCCAGGAACATAGTAGGTTTGTAATACCTGTCATTGCTTTCTGAGATCTTTCTACAGCTGCATAATTTAATCATTCCACCTGAAGTGTCAGGCACATAAAGGTATTATTAGTTAAGAGTGAATAGTAGTTTAATTTGAAATAGGAGACTTGAATTTTGTTTTTAACTATTAAAAACAGATAAAAACTAAAGTGAATAATTTTATAGTTTTAAATAACCACATTTTTTGCTATTTTAACTTTAGCTAAGCTGATCTTCCAAAATGTATGACAACATTTATTTGAAGACCTATTAAAGTTTTAACTTTTGGAGCAAGATAAGTACAATACACCACAGAGACTTCTAACCTTTGAAATTCCTATTGAGAGTCAATTTTAGGAACAGATAGAGATTGAAATCAATTTGGTAAATGTATATGCAGCAATTATTACATGTCAAGCATCATTAGGCATGTATAGAAAGATATGGATAATTCCCAATTCCTCCTCTCAAAGATCTTATGGACTAATGGGTGAGACGCACATATATAAATACATTATATACAATAGCTTAAAGGCGAAGGTAGGTGAATGTACAGTGTTCAAAGAGAGAATGGATAAGGGAGTAATTAACTCTAACTGAGTGGTAAAAGTTTCAGAAGGAGGTAGTAGCTGAGCTGAATTCTAAAGGAAATATAAATGTTTGTTCTGGAAACAAGTAATAAAAGTAGTTCCTAGCAGACCAAAGAGTATACAGACAGAGAGTGAGGTATGGAACCGAATGATATAAATAGAGGATTATATAAAACAAATATTTTTAGAGTACGAAGAGTAGAGAGGCGTGAAGGACAACCCTGTTAAAAAACAATGTTAAGTGTTCACTCAATATCACAATATGGTATAGTGGCTAAGAGCTTGGGCTCCGGGAAGACTGCTTAGATTGAATCCTGACTCCAATATTTCAAGGTGCATGGCCTTGAGAGGTCACCGACACTCTCCATGGCTCAGTTTTCCTATGTGTATAATAGGGTTAATAATAGTAACTTACTCATGGGATTGCTGTGGGGATTAAATTAGGTAATACATGTAAAGCACTTAGAACGTTGCTGCTTTATGGTAAGAAGTCCACAAACAATAGCTGTTGTTATGGCACAGACACTTTATTGACTATTGTGGAGGCTATAATAGCCTGTAAAACACAGACTTTTAGTAATAAATAAAAACAACAACAGTGTATCAATTACTTTTTAAACACTAAATGAACATTAATAAGGTACTAAGCTTTTCTGTATCCATTTAGGAAGTACAAGTGATCATAATTCCCGCCATAACAACAAGAACTGCCTAAAATAACTAGTTTCCTTTCTAGACAGTAAAGAGGCCTTTTTTTAAGCAAATACCAGTGCCACTTCCCTCTCTGAGCATTAGCCACATCTAGGAATAGTCAGTAAAGAAATGGGCCACCACTGACAGAAGAATTCTGCTGGGGTAGCAAGTAAGACAGCAGAGTTTTTAACAGTTGCGTGGGTTGGCATGATGGATTGGAATTTATTGTATCACCAAACTCAGAACTGATTCTTCTGGCCAGGCAGTGCTTCCCTAAGAGAATTTTGCTGAGAGTATGGCAGCATAGGATGCTATGGGCTGGGCTGGAAATCAGAGGGAAATCTCCATATATTGCAGTGCTGCAAGCCCAAACTCCACTAGATGGTACCTGTAATCACTCAGGATAGATTTCACTCTTAACACATTTGAAATTGAAGGTAAATTGAAACTCAGGCTGTAACTCAGAAGCAACTCATCTGAATTTCCATTTGGGTCAAAATAATCAACTCTTCCCCCTACCTGTCTGACGGAGGAATGCACCCCCTCTGAGGAAAATTGTTATTACTCCAATTGCTTGGTTCATTTAAATAGGCAATCCTGCATGCTGTCAAAAATGATGAGACACGAAAGGAAGAGAAAAATAAATATATAGAAGTAGGCCCACAAATGAATAAGATATTGGAAATTACTACTATGTTAAAGAAATTGGAAAAAAAGAGACGAAATAGGGAAACAAATCCATTTCTCAATAGAGAAATGGAATCTCTAAAGATCAAATTGACATTCTAAAAGAGAATTTTTAAAAGTCTGAAATTAAGGACTTATTAGCTATGGGGCTTAATTTCAAACTGAATACAGTAGAAGCTTTGAAGTTCAATGAATTTGAAAATAAGTCAATAGAAATTACCCATATTGAAGTATATAGAGAAAACAACACTAAAAAAATCTAAGAACAGCTTGTAAAGGACATATAGGACAATATAGCATTTGTTTAACCAGAGGCCCAAAAGAAGAGGAGAAATAATTTCAAAAAGTGAAAAACCCAGTTATTTAAAATGCTCAATGAACTCATGTAAGATAAATACAAAAATCTTCATCATAGTCAAACTATCCAAGACCAAATTTAAAGAAAAAAATTCTTAAAAATAGACTGAGGGGCCAGCCCTGTGGCATAGTGGTTAAGTTTGGCACGTTCCGCTTTGGTGGCCCAGGTTCGTGGGTTCAGATCCCAGGCACGGACCTACACCATTTGTCAGCCACACTGTGGCAGCAACCCACATATAAAAAGTAGAGGAAGATTGGCACAGATGTTAGGTCAGGGCTAATCTTCCTCAGCTAAAAAAAGACTGAGAAGAAAGACACTTTATATACAGAACAACAGCAAAAAAGATGACTGACATCTCACTATAAAAAGGGAAGCCATAAATCAATGGAATGCCATCTTTAAAGTGACGAGAGAAAAAGAAAGAAATGGTTGTCAAAATAGATTTCTATACCTAGCAAAACTCTCATTCAAAAAAAGACAAAAGACATTTTCAAACAAAAGCTGAGACAACATGTTGTCAGTAAGCCACACTACAAGATACGCTAAAGGAAAATACTAAAGAAAGTTCTTCAAGCTGAAAGGAAATTATCACACACAAATTGTCCATTTGTATTTCCCTTCATTTGTTCCTGCGGATTCAAGTATCCATGTTGTGTCACTTCCTTATTCCAATATAGATTTGTTTCCACCCATTTCACTTGCATTATTATTGTTAAATATATTTCTATGTGCTATAGGTTCAACAATAAAGTTATATATATAATTTTCACAATTGTTTTTAAATCAATTAATGTAAGAAAAGAGAAGAAATATGCAATTATACTGTCTTTTATAATTGCCTACATAATTACATTAACTAGTGTTTGCTTTTTTGTGTGCATGTAAATTACTTCCTGGTGTCAATTGCATTCAGCCTGAGGAACTTATTTTCGTGTTTCTTATAAGGTGGGTCTGCTAATAACAAATTGTCTAAGTTTTTATTCATCTTGAAATATCTTAATTTTCCCTTCATTTTTGAAAGATAATTTTTCTGCATATAAAATTTTTGGTTCACAATTATTTTCTCTTTAGCACTTTGAATATTTCCTCTCATTGTCTTTTTGTCTCCACTATTTCTGATGATATATCAGCTGTTAATCATTTTGGAATTCCCTTGTATGTGAGGAGTAATTTTTTTCATTGCTTCCAAGAATTTCTCTCTGTCTTTGTCTATCAACATTTTAAGTATGATGTGTCTGTGTGTTGATCACTTTATATTTATACTATGTGGAGATCGTGGAGCTTCTTGGATGTTTAGATTAATGTTTCCCAACCAATTTGTCAGGTTTTTAGTCATTATTTCTTCAAATATTTTTTTCTGCTCTGTTGTCTTTCTGCTCTCCTCTGGTACTCTCATTTTTTATGATGGTACACTTAATGATGTCCCATGTTTCTCTGAGACTGTACATTTTCCTTAATTTCTCTGTCTTCATATTACGTAATCTGTATAGATCTATTTTTAAGTTCATTGATTCTTTCTTCTGCCAGCTTAAATCTACTGTTGAATCCCTTTAGTAATTTTTTCATTTCACTTATTGTATGTTTCAACTCCAGACTTACCATTTTAAAAAATAATTTATACCTTTTTATAAATATTCTCTATTTCATGAGACTTAGTCATCCTATCTTTTTTTAAATTCTTTAAACATAATTTCCTTTAGTATTTTGAACCTATTTATAACATTTGCTTTGAAGTCTGCTAAGTCCAACATCTGAGTCCTCTCAAAGGCAGTTCCTATTACCTGCTTTTCTTTATCTTTGTATGGGTCACACTTTCCTGCTTCTTTACATGTCTTGGGTATAACTTTTTAATTCCTTCTTTTGCATTGCTAATGCATATCTTCAGCCCTATGGTACACAATGTAAGTTTGATGTGGATTAGAAAAATTTATCTCCATTAAAAAGAAACAACTCAAAAGTCTGTAATCATGTCTTCATATGCTGCTATCAAAAAAACACAAAATAATTATTACTCTGAGACACAGAAAAAAATTGTAAAATTTTATTGTTTTTAGCTTCCATGAGTTTTCTCTGTATGGCATGGACTAATGAGACAAGTTTTCCAATACCAGTACTTGAAATGTATCCTTATGTAGTTCCTTGGGATGTGTCTAGAAACATTTCTCCGTGTAATCACATGTAATCACATTCCTAGCCTGTTCTTCATTCCAGGGCTTCTGGACCCTTCTTTACACCTGTGTACTATTCCAAATATTTATTTTTGACCTGATGTTTTATATCCCATGAGGAGCACCTAATTTGGTTACCTTCCTTGACACTAGTACTGGCCTCTGACAGTGACCAGAGGTTTATGGTTCATTCATGCACACATCTAATTCAGACACGTAACTTTATAATTTTGCTATTCTGAGGTATTTTGTCTTTCTGTGTATCAAATGTTGCTTTCATTTCCAGCACTTTTGTTTTTCTAATTGGTTTTAACAAGAAAATTTCACAGTATATTTTTCATCAAATTGTTTTACTTTAGAGAAAAAAGACTATTGATAAAAATTACAGGTGGTAAAAATCATTTGTTTACCATATATGTTAAGTGTCTAGATAGTGTTTAACTTGATAATTCCTAACAGCCAATTTTTTCTCTTCCAAGAGAAAGTTGTAAACATTTCCAAGATTGAAATAGACTTTGTGTAATTCATTCGGGGGTATTATGGCAGTTTTTACTCTCCTGCGCAATAGTATTCTGGGATTTCTCTAATACAACTTCTTCTGGGACCAATAGTTGTTAATTTCCCAAGAAATACAGAGAAAAACTGAATGAATGGCAAGAGAAACTATGTACCTAGATAAAAAGGCTTAACAGTGTGAAGATGTCAATTCTCCCCCAATTAATCTATGAATATAATACAATCAGAAAGAAAATATCAGAAAGCTTGTTTTCTCATATCTGACAAAATTGTTCAAAGGATTTTTTGGAGGACGTATGTGAGAGACTAGTTATGAAATATTTGAGAAGTAACATTACAACATGTAAAAATTACTTTAAAGACAATAAATAAAAGAATAAAGTAGAAATAGATCAATGGTAAAGATGAGAAAGATCAGATATAGATAAAAATATATTTAATAATTGAGCATATAATGAATACTGTATGCCAAATCAGTAGAGAAAGAATTCAGTAGTTGGGAAAATTGTTAACCATTAGGAAAAAATAAAATTGGATTCTATGTCACACCATACATCAAAATTCCGGATAAACTAAAGATCTAAATAAAAAACACTAGAATAAATACAAATGTTAATTATGTAACTTGGAATGGAGAAGTTTTATATATGATACCACCTAAATAGAAAGTATGAAGGAAAAGATCACTGGATTCTACTATATAAAAATATAAAGTAAGGCTTGCCCGGTGGTGTAGTGGTTAAGTTTGCACACTCTGCTTTGTCAGCCCGGGGTTTGTGGGTTCAGATCTCGGGGGCGGACCTACGCACCATGCTGTGGCCATGCTGTGGCAGATGTCCCACATATGGAATGGAGGAAGATAGGCACAGATGTCAGCTCAGGGCCAATCTTCCTCAGGTAAAGGGGGAAGATTGGTAATGGATGTTAGCTCAGGGCTAATCTGCCTCACCAAAAAAAATATATATATACATATATATAAAGTAAAAAGCCCCATCGTAGCTGTAGCGTATTGAAGAGCTATGAATCAACAGAATTAATATGCAACTATTTCTCACAAATAAAGAAAAAGTCACCAGTAAGTTCCTGGACAAAGGAGGAACACCAAAATTAACAAAAGAGGGAATACAAAGGGAAAACACTCCACATCACCAAGAATTTTGAAAATTGCAAATTGAAAAAATGAAATATATATATAGTTTTTTTGCCTTTCAACCTGGAAATTGCATTTAATGACATTCAGAATTTGGAGAAAAGAAGTTTTCACAATACCAAAGGGGATATAAAACAGTACATATTTTAAAAGAGAATTGATCACACATATCAAAAGCATTAAAATATTTATTACTCATTGATCTAATAGCTATATTTCCAGAAATGCATCATAAGGAAACAATCATGAAAATATGAAAGATTTAGCTGTGAGAATACTTACTGTTTACAGTAGTGAAAAGTTGGAAGTACCTTAAAAGGACTGACTGAGTAAATAATGTGTGGTACACAGATATAATGAATAGGTAGCCATTAAAAATAAAACCCTAGATGATATTAGTGGCTTATAACATGAAAATATTTGTGTTAAAAGATATACAATAAAATCCCACTAAATTGTGTGTGTATTCATGTCCAATAAACAGTGGAGAAAGTATGCATGTGATTTTTTTCTCCTTTTGCCTACTTGTATTTACTAACATTTTAACAATTAACATATAAAATGAGGGCAAAAGAGTTATTGCTAAATTATTAATATATGCTTTCTTTATTGAAAGACTCAAACTTGCAAGTGAGTAGTGTTTCTGTGTATCTGCGCTTCTGTGTCGGAATTTGGATAACAATAGATCTGTTCTCAGTTAAATCTTGCAGGAATTTTATCTCATTCATCTTCCTGCCCACCTGAAACAGTACAGTGCTTTCAACAAACCAGCACATTTCCAGGTACCTCGTGTTGAATTTAACCTCCTTCAGCTGGCTTTCACCCTTGATACCCTCAGCTGAATTCCCCCTTTAGCACCACTAAATTCCCCGGGGACAGAGGATTAAGTCAGCTTCTCCCTGCTCCACTGTTTATTCTCCCTTTTGTTGAGCTGGAGACCTAGGCGATGATTACAACCTTGAAAACTCCACCACTCTTCCGTTGCTTCAAGGGTGGTATTTTGTTCTTTAATTAGAATATAAGCTTCTTGAGCACTGGAACAATGCAGTGTTTTTAGACCCTTTTTCTTCTCTAATGATAACTGTGTTTTACACAGAATGGACAAAGAAGGCAGATACTCGGGGGAAAAAATCATGAAATGAATCAGATAATGTCATTTTCTTTTGAAGTGCTTTCCTCCTTCCACAGGAGGAATTGCACACTCTTCCATCTGTGCTCTCTTATACATGGTAAACTGTGTAAACTGTATTTTTTCTTCCTTATCATAATTTCTTACATACGTGTCTCTCACCTCGGCTAGAAGTAAATGTTTGAGGTCAGGGCATTTGCTTTACTCGTCTCTGTATTTTCAGTTTCCAATGCTTCAGAGCACATAGTGATCACTCAATAAATGAATTCATGAATTCATGTGTCAGTCGGTCATTCTAGTGCTGGCTCTGCTTCTTACCAATTCTGTAACTTTAAGATGGTCAATTAGGTCTTCGAAGTTAATTTTTTTTCATTTATATAATAAAAATAGTACTATCTACTCCATAAGATTATTGGAAGGATCAAATGAGATAAGTAGAACATGCTGTGTTAAAACAGAAACGGACTCATAGATACAGGGAACCAAGTAGTGATTGCCAGACAGGAGGGTGGTGGGGAGAAGAGCAAGCTAGGTGAAGGAGATTAAGAGGTATAAACTCTCAATCATAAAATAAACAAGTCACAGGGATGTAACATACAACATAAGGAATATAGTCAACAATATGTAATAACTTTGTACAGTGACAAATGATTACTAGTCTTATCAGGGCAATCATTTGGTAATATACATAACTGTCAAATCACTATGTTGTACACCTGAAACTAATACAATATTGTATGTCAACTGTACTTCAATAAAAAAAGAACATGCTGTGTTATTTGTTTCCAAAAAATTATATTAAATGCTTAATAAATATACACAAATTATTTTAAATCTAACATTGTTACTGAATCCAAACAAACTTTTTCTGTGTAAAAGACTCCATTTGCAAAAAGTCTTACCCGGTTTCAGGCAGCTTGTAGGCTCTTTATCCTTATGTTAACTGCCTTCCCCAACAAGCTATCACTGGTGGTGGTCCACTCCTACATCTTTGTAAAGAGATCACACTCTCATTCCTCATATTCACATATACAGAAATTTTGCAGGTTTCCTTATTTAGTAAATTGTGGTGTCCTCCAGAACACACTGTCTTGTTCATATTTGTGGCCTCAGACTTAAAAGATGTGCCTCAGTTGATGTCTACCACATATTAGGTGCTTAATACATTTTTTGAAGGAAAAAAATTAAAAAGAATTAAGGATAAAAACTTTTTTTAAAAAACCACTCATGCCCTCTTCCAAACTATGGAATAAATATTGGCACAGTTTGAAACATTAGAAATGCTATGAAAATAATTTATATGAGTTGTACTATTAAAGCTGACCCAACCAGTTTTCTAGGTTCTATTTTCCCAGTCTTTGTCCTGGAGCTGAACTTTGGCAGGTAGGAAGTATGCTCTAGTTATTCACTTTTATCCTGTGGAAGGAAGACCATGGGATTTCAAAATTAATTTTGACAGATATGACAAATGGGGGTTGCCATTTCACACCTAGAGCGTGAATATTTCAATGGCAAAGAGTCAGCAACTGTTAATTAAAAATGGGTATTGTTAATTGGGCCCAGTGTTATGGTTTTGTCAGCAGCTTCAGACCCTTTCAGACCTATTTCAGTGGATCCTTATGGTCTGATAAGATAAATGTCTTTTCTTTCTGGTATGGATGATAGCAGTTATGACCCAGATTTTTTTTGCCTTCATTACATTAGTTCTATAGGTGTATATAATTTTATAAAGTGGAAAAACTCACAAGGATTGAAATTTGGCTCAACAATCCTTCCTTTATCTCAATCTAAAATATTCATTAAACACAACAATATGATATTATTTACTTCATAATCTTGTACAACATAGAGATGGAGCAGTAATTTGGAAGATTCTTTTTGCACCAAAAAAGAAAATTTCCTTAAAATGTAAAAATGTTTGAGATAATAAGAAAGATTCATTTTTTTAGGTTATTACAATCTATAAATGGTCAATCCTCCAACTTATTTTTTACCACCAAAATGTGTAATTGGCACAATGTAATATTTTTGTGTGCAAGTAGTATTTCTGTAGACAAACGAAAAATAATGATAGAAGGAATTGTGTATTGGAACACAATATTAACTGGGTCAATATTAACCCAATAATCCCATTAACATTAATTTAGCAGAACAAACGAAAAAAAAGCCTGAACTATACAATTGGATCTTAAATTTCATTTTTAAATTATTCTCTTTTGCAAGTAGGTTAACTTTAGGATTATATAACAATATCTCTATGTCTCTATTGAATATGAGGAAGCTAATGAGTGTGTGTCTATAGGGATATTTGAGAGGGGGAGGGCAACGTGTAGAGCTAGTTACTCTAGACAACTTGTCTCTTTCCTTTTTTCCACTCGTCTGGTATTCTGATTCATTTATTTTAGGAGCAAGTGGTCAATATGCTACAGAAAGAAATACCCTAAAGCCACTCTAAGTGTGCACACCTGAGGACAAAACATTCTTATTATTGGTTAAGAATCTTAAACCAAGTAAATGTCATTAACTTAGTAAGACAACCAAGTTCAATAGTGCAAATGCTCAGAAGCTTTGCCTGACCCTCAATCTAAATTAGGTAAATTCCTCTTAATTCTCTCATAGATCCTTTTAATTTTCTTCACAAATTTTTTCACAATTTTTCCTTATATACACACATGCACATATAGTATGCTGAAAGCTCTGTGAAATAAAGTAGCACATTACCTATATTGATGCATGCCTGTGTATTACCAGTACTTAGTATTACCTGGTACAGAGCTGTTGCTCAATAATCTCTTGTTGAATGAATGTATGGCTGAAAGAATGAAACAACTGTAGGAATTCTGGGATATTGTTTTAGTCCAAGAAACTTGGAAGCTATAGGTCAGTATTATCACTGGCATTATTTGCTCATAATTATTACCAGAATCATTAAATAAAATTATATACAGATGAGGGAAACTATGAAAGAAACTGCTATCTGGAGGAATCTGACTTATATTTCAAAGTAGAAGTAGATACTCTTAAAATTCTTAAAATGTTTATTTACATACTTACTCTGAAACCAAAATGAAACAAAGCACTAACAAGATGAGCAAATGAAGAAGATTCTCACAATAAATGTTAGAATCCACTTCTCTGCCAATTTGTGGTAGTAAATAGGGCCTATATTTAAAACATAGTCTCTCTCTCACACACTCACAACAAACACGTACTCACAAGAAGCACTGTTATTCATTTTCAGTTTACTCTTCTACAGCTACAAATAAGCATCAAATACAAACAAGCGCTTCCAAATAGGGCTTAGGCACGTTACAACCTCCTGAAACCATCAAAATAATATTGCTAATGTGAGACCTAAAATTTCCAGTTCTAGAGGTGTGCATGTTGCTAAATGCCCACTCAATCTTTGACCTCCTGGAGCTCCTAGCAATGATGCCATTTAATACCAATGCAAGGGTGACATGTTTTACCTTAAGACTTACTTGCTAGAAACCCACTAATTCATTTTGTATTCACTTCTGACAGCTGTCAAATAATAACTATGGGTCTACATCAAGCTGGTTTGTGTTCAATCTTTTTATCTACAGGGGAAAGATTCCATATCCTATTACCAATGCCTTGAGCCAAAAAAGACCCCAAAATAGACTAACTCATAACTCTGGTGAACAGAAGTATGGTGATAAATGTTGAACTGAAAAGGTAGGATTTCATAAAGCTTTTGTCTATAATCCTCAAAGTAGGGTGGTTGGTTCTGCTGCAGAGTGAATTAGCATACATGTGGAAGTAGTTTATGGATACAGTTTAATCCTAAACAAATGTGAAAATAAGCTCACATTGTTTTGTAGAATGACTTACATTCATTATCATCTACTTTAAAAAAAAAAACTTGCTTTAAAAAAATTATTATTCCTTCCAGAAAATCAGAATAAAGTATTCTATATTTGCACTTTTGAAAATCATATATTTCCAGATAAGGTCATATTTCTTCACATCAAAATAAAGCTTTTGTCTACAGCTATGGTTTCCAAACTTCATCCAGATATAGAGAAATTGCTAAATGACATAGGCTTCATGAAGTGAGTTAAGAGATTTAATTGACTGTACATCATTAAAAAACCAAACTTGCTTCATTAAATGAGATCTCCATAAAATGCTCATGATGGAAATAGCTCTAATACTCATGTTACTCTGACTATGAAATAATAAGGCTTATATTTTAATATGACTTGTAAAACCGTCTTATTATCTGTTTGTGATTATGGTTTTCAGTAGTCACTATGTGACCAGAGACATAGCTGTACCTTATAGTTTACATGTATGGTAATGTATAGTTACTATTACATTTGTATTGTTATTATTTTGTAATATATTGTAACTATTGTAATATTGTAGTATATTATAACTATTGTAACTATTATGTAATAGTTACTATTACAATGTATTACTATACATTACTATTACATTGTACAATGTATAGTTGCTATTACATTATAGTTGTAATGATGAATCATAGTATAATAAAGTTGGACTCCTCAGGGGAATCTAGTAACAGAGTGCATATACCATAGACTGAGTTGGCTGCCTCAGGATTTTCTGAAATAATCTAACTGGGATGCTCAGAAGAGAAGTGGAGTCTTCCCACTCATGGTCTTCTTGAACCGTTATACTAAGAACAAGGCCAAAACTCAAGTGACCTATAGATACAGTGGATGAGGCAATATTTACCTAGGGATACCCTGTTTGTCGAGCACTTGATCAGCTTTCATATGTTTCAAATACAAGCCTTTATTCAATCAATAAATATTTAGGACACTTACCACATGCCAGGCACAGGACTAAAGCCTTTGATGCAATGGTGAACAACAAAGACAATGTTCCTGTTCAGAGGGATATAGCCTCGTGGGGAAATAGTTATGTAGTATGGAAATTACTAATGGTATGATAAGGAAATTACAGAGTAGTTATAGTCTACGGAAGAGCCACCTAGCTTGGGGGTGGGGGTACAGGAGTGCGTCAGGGGTGACTGCTCAAGGTAGTGAAATTGAGAGTGAGTAGAAGGCAACACGGAAGAGGAGGGGGAATGTTCTGAAGAGATGTTGTCTGGGAATGGAGAGTACTCACTACAACTGGAATTCCAAGTTTGAATATGGGAGGTTAGTGAAGCATGATGCTGGAGAGATTAGTAGGGGACAGTCCTGGAGGTGTACTAAGGACTTTGAATTTTATCCTTTGTCTTAACATCTACTTGCCTATACTAATGTCACTCTTCTGTGATATTTGTTAAATGTTCACTGTATTTTGAACAGTGCATTTAGCAATTATCTGATGTTAAAATTACCCACCCTCTCAACTGGAATTTTGGATATGATGTATCTATCTTAGACCCCATCTAAAGATGCTGGTTATTGCAGATTCAAAAAGAGGCACTTATCCTTTCTTAATTTCAGTACTGTTTGTTCCCACAATGTACACCCCTAGGAGACTTTTGGAGTAAGTGGCTAGTGTTCAGGTACATGAATTTAAACAAGCTTGATTTGTGGGTGGGAAGTGCAAATTGTGTAGCAACTACAGAATTTATTTGATTTTGAAAACTTGATTTACTGGATCCAGGATTATTTATTGCACTCAGACTTGAATGTTAAGTACGTTTCACTTTCCGGGCAATGCTTCTCCTCAGATTGGCCTTTCTTCATCCTATCACGAGAACTTCAGGATATTATGCAACATCATGCTTACAGAGGTGACGTGCTGCAAGAAAATAAAATTATGTGCTAGTGAGCCTTTTGTAGAGAATTATACTTCGAACTATGTTACGTTAAGGAGTCAGTTTCAGATTTTTAAGAATACGTTGATCCCTTGAATCCCTCTAAGTGAGGTCAGGGCAGCATAAAAGAGGAACATTTGCTTTTATTCAAACCTCGTGGGCTTTCTTCCAGCGACATGAAAATGGCTGAGTTTTGTGATGACAGATTCCTACCAACAGATTTCTGTGTAATATTTTTATTTTCTGCTCCCTCTTTTAGGCAACAGAAGGAGAGCCCTCTGAGAAGGCTCCCTGCAGCTGTCCTGGATTTTTTAATCTCTATATTCCTTTTAAGAGGGTGGAGCTGGGCATTTCCAAAATCTCACGGACACTAGAGACACCATTATTTGGGTGGCACCAACCAATAAATCAAGATTTTCTTTTAGAACTAGTAGCGTTGCAATTTCCTGATTATTTGGCCAGCCGTATTGGCAGACTCAAATATTATAAACCACATATCTCTTTCCTGATTGCTTCTTTTCTTTCTGACATTCCATAAATTCTCTTTATTAAAGAGGACTTCCTCAGAGGAAAACTTAGACATATAGCGCTGAGAATTTAACTTTTTCTTCACTTTAAGAACACTTTAAATCAATAACAAATCTGTGGTAGTTTTCTCATTTCTTCCCTTCCTAAGTAGGAAGGGAACACCTGTTTCAAATTCAACAATAATTCGTATAATGAATTTTCATTTAATTTAGACTAGAGCATTAGTTGATTTCCCTTTTACCTCCTGAATGATAAAATCCCTTGGAACTTCCAAAGTGAGTTATTTTTATTGGTAAAAATTGGTGAGGGAGGTGTTTTTGCCACAGGGCTATATAAAGTAACATTTATGTCTTTTCCTTTTCCCCATTTTTTACCACTATGACTCAATAGAATATACATCTGAGATCAACACTCCTGACACACTTAAACCCAGAGAAATAAAATACAATTGTTATGTATATATTTTTCTCATTGACTCATACTGTTAAAGATGGATTTTGTTTTTTAAAGACACATTTAATCATGCCATTCTACTGCTAAAAATCCTTCAGTAGATTATCTCCATTGCTTTCAGGGAGAAAAACACAACAACAATAATCCCTTTCACGATTATGTGAAAAAAAGAAGTTTCAATTCAATCAAATAATAGATAGAAATATTAGTAATAATATAACATTTATGTGGAGGCACTACTCTAAGTACTTAAAATGAAATGAGAATAAAATGATAATCCTGTATTCTATATTTAAAAAAGGAAAAGTCCCAATTGTTCTTTGGTGATAGTAGCAAGTAACCACTAGAAACAATTTTGAGCCCATCCTAGTGTATCAGACACTTAGATTAGATACTAATCTATCACCAAGTACACTTCTGAAAGCCAGCCAATCAGTGACAGTCCCCATCAGTAGCAGCCGCACTCCAGTGACCCTGCTTCTGAGAGTCAGCCATGTGGAAGAACCACACTGCAGTAGCCACCCTTCCAAGGCTAAATACTTCAGCCTCTGAAAGTCTGCCAATCCCAGAGCTCCACACTTCCTTAAACTCTAATAGTTTGTTTAGAGAGAATATGTTTTATAAGAACCATTCTCCTTTACTTACCAAGCAATAAATTCAGCCTTTTGTTTTAGATATTGAGTGATGGCCTCTATTTTCAACAGGACTACCTTATTTAATTCTCACAATAGTGCTAGAGGTAGAATATTATTGTGCCTATTTTACAAATAAAAGAATGAAGTTTAAGAGACATTCAGTAACTTGCCCAACATCATTCAACAAATAAACAATAAAGGAGAATATGAATCCAGACCATCTCGTTCCTGAGACCATGCTCCTAACCACGATTACCTATGGTCTCTCTTAGTTTCTTCTTTAAGTGCTATCTCTTTATCCTCCTTCTCAAAACTCCCCAACGTTCACCACTCACTCACAAGTTACGTACTTGCAGTCCCCTGAACGCTCCACGTCTGCCCTTTCCTCTGATCTCTTTGTACACATCATTCTCTTAGCAGAAAAAATTCCCTTCCCACCTCAATTCTGCCCACCCTTCACTAACTTTTACATTTACTCTAAGAGACCTCTAACTGTGCCCTTATTTTATCGATGTGAAATTGAGATCTAAAAGATAATAATGTGTCCCAAAGTAACGCGGCAAACAAGCAACAAAAGCAGCACTAAAGCATGGTAATCCTGACTCCCAGTCCTGCTGCTTCTCAGGAAATATGTTCTCCCATGTTAATCACTTGGTCCTTCCTCTCAAAACCCTCTCTGGGTCTATATTCTGCTTGTTTTTTTGCCCACCAAATGGGACATACTAAAGGTCTGAGTAAAATAACACGAAGTGGAAGGCTTCCTATTTAGAGCTCACACATCTTAATATTCCAGGCCCCGTTTGTCCATTTCTCCCTGAAAAGCAGCCCTATATTGCTGGTTCATGGTCACACTGCAGATGTGACAATGGTCCTCAAGTCTAACTTAGCAGTCGAGAGATAATATCTATAACTTACCTGCTGCACTGGCAGAGCTGGTGCTCAATAAATCACATGTATTATTGTTATCTGCATCTTGCATTTGTATTATTTTTCCTGCACTAATTATTTCATTAGTGGTCTCTATTCAATGCACACCAATGGGTTTCTGCCAGTATGCCATTTTGAGGTAGATATTACAGTTGTAAGCTGATCTCTTTCCCCTTCCTTATCAAAGCCTTAGAGTTCCAAATCCATAAAATAGGAATAATAACCTGTTTGCTTCCTGGAATGGTTTTGAAGATTAAATGTGATAATTCCTGCAACGTGCTTAGCACAATCACTGACACCTAGACACCCCCAAGAAATGGCAGCTTTAGTGTCCTGTTTTAATCATGTCTATTTATATCTTACTAAATATGGTGTTAATAGTAATAAGTTTTTAAAGAAGGGCTTGCTTTTTGATCAGTTGTTCCTGATGCTAGTGGAAGACAATCCCCCTATCCCCAAAAAATGGGGTGCTTTTTAAAGTAATAAAGATTTAGTTGAATATGAATATTTGGTTGGATCTCGACTCTATGTAGAATCTCATCAAAATAGGTTACACCAAAAGTGTGAAGAATCTGTGCCAATAGTTGTGCCACTGGAAATCCTTCATAAATAAATAAACCACCTCATCTCAATTTTCTACTGCCAAATTAATATTTCTCAAGTGTAGCTTTAATGTTGATTACTCTGCTTGTGAGCTTGCAAGTCCTACCAAACACAATTCAAATTCATCAGCTGAGCATTCATCCTTTGATCCATCTTCCTAATGTTTTTGCCCATCATTTCCCATCAGGAGTTCGACGCCCTCATGAAGTGCCTGCTTTTCCCTGTAGACGCACCATGATTCCCACCTACTTACCTTTCTCCACATGCTCTGGACACCTTTTAAGCCTCTTTATCACATTTCTCCTTACCACATAGTCTCTGACAGGGTCTAGCCCAGCTCTAGGAAGGCTTCACAGGAATTGGAAGTAATCTCCCCTGCTTGATGTACTCCTCTCTTAGCTTCTTGAAGTGGTTCTTACTTCCTGTCTTACAGTATAATCCACTTAAATGAATGATTTCTTCTACTGAACTATAAGTTAAGTTTGAGTCCGTGTCTTTTTCAATATTCTATCTTACCAGTGCTGGTAGAGTACTGTGACCGCTGAGGGTGCTCAGCAGATTTTTGTATTCTATCAATTTACATCTTCACGTTGTAGAGGCCTAGGGGTTCCCTCAAAACTTCATTTAGTACTATAATCATTTTAAAAGATATTGAACGATATTTTTAAACACAAGACTTCAGCATTCAATAGAGATGTAGATAAGAACTGAAGAGCATAAATTCTAAATCAAAACTTAGTTTAGGACTTGATTGACACATACTGATCCATTTTTTAAAAATATATGGGAACTTGAATCCAAACTTTAATACATCCAGACTTTGTCATAGGTACTTTACAAGGAGATAATAAAAACATGGTTTAAATTTGAAAATTCAAATTTTGGGTAATCAAAGTCTAGAACCATGAGTACCTACTGTGTATTTAGAATAATGTTTGGTTCACAGTAAGTTCTCAATAAAGACTTATTAAATAAATTAATTACGAGTCTTCACAAATATTGGGAGTATATGCTTAGAAAATTATCTTATAATATATTCTGATTATCTTCTATTGTGAATTATAGTTTTTTCATTTGCTTTTTCCAGTGTATTTTAAATAGTATTTTAAATCTGCTTATTTCAACACTTGAGCACAATCTGAACTATTCTGTAGAGAGCAATCACTCAATCTGAGAAGTAGCATTGCAATTTATTCTCAAAATCAACATTAAAAATTAATATTATTAGCATTTCCATAATCATAAATTTTGCCACACTATAGTCACACTTGCACTGAACTTAACGGAATCCTGCAAAAGGTCTCAGAAAGTATAATGGAACAATATAAAATAAGACTCTCTGGTAAAAGTAAATATCTTTCTCCAAGGGAATTGTAAAGCAAGCATGCTGAAAACAAATTTTTTCTGGCTCACTTCTAGATATTTTTCTACCTTCTCATGTCTTCCTTTCCAGAGCCACTTTTCACTCTAGTTCTTGCTTGCTGAATACTCTGTTATTATCCAGCACCACTATGGGTGTTTCCCTCTCTTTGCTCCATATTGATTAATTCAAGGAACATTTCCATTTCTCCCCTCTTTATTTTCCGTAAAATCCTACTCATGCAAAGTGTTTTACATGTGTGTGGCAGATTATACCGAATGTTGTAGAGAAACGGGCTTTATATTGTAACCACCCAAAGAAATCAAAATTAAATAGTACACAGCTTTGTTTGTAAAAGAAGAAAAACTTTGTGCCATGTTATATTTTTGAACTGTCCTCTCTTCCTCTACTCCTCTCTTTTTTTAGCTCCTTATATTCCTATTTCTTATTATATAGTTACCCACCTTTTTATTTTTTTTTAACCTTTAGCCATCATATTCCTTTAAAGTTTGACTTGCACCCCAGCCCATCCTGTCATTCTAAGCATTTGTCAAAGAATTATCCTAAACCAAGAAGAACCAAACCAAGATAAACAAAAGCATTATCTCAACCCAAGAGGAATCCTGGTGCCAACTGTCAAGATTGTTTCAGAGCCTACTACAGGTGTAATCTCTGAACCCTCCTCAGCCACACTCCTGAACATGTGTTATCTGGAGATGGTATTCTGGAATCTAAATTGAAAAGTAACCAAGCATGACCTTTGGGTGTCAAGCAGGGCTGTATTGTCAGCTGGTGATGGTTTACTCTTGCCTGCTTCTTCTCTCCAAAAGCGGCACAACCTGTCCCTTTCACTGAGGTCTCATCTCATTCGTAGTCTACTTATTTTCGGGCAGATATCTATTTTCTCTCTAATAATGGCTGTATTACCTCATTCTTGCCTTTTGAATGAATCCCACTTTGAAACTTCAGGGTAGAAGAAAATCATCTCATTGGGATGAGACAAACAACTTACTTTAAGAAAACAAAAAGCTGTTTCCTTCACTTGCTTTCTCTATCAAGAAAAGGAAATTATGATTTTAAAAAAATCAGCAAGAGCCTGTTCTTATTGCATTTCCTGCTATTTCTGAGTTTGTGAGCTCTCAGCATCCTTCTATGGTGTCAACCCATTATATACCTTTAAAAAAAAAACTGCTTCCATTAAACTTTAAGCTGTCAAGGATTACAACGAAAAGATGCAATTTTTTTCACTGCAGGAAAGGTCTGATTTAGTAACAAGCTATAAGCTAACAGAGCAGCAGAATCCACATATAATGTTTCATTGAAAGGGGAAAAACAACATGCTGCTTTTCTGTGTGTTTCAACCTTGTTTTTTCTTTTTTTATTTAAAAAAAATTTATAGTTCACTTTTAGCTTTCAAATACAATAGAGACCAGGAAGTGTGTTCCTCTTACATTTGTGGCTACAAATCTTGGTGTTCAAGCACATACAGACGTGTGGTTGGTTTATGCACCTTTTATATTGAAAGGGGCACCATTGAGAAAAAAAATGTTAGTCCACATTGCCGTCTAGCTTACATGTTTAATATTGATTTAATTAGTCATTTAATTCCAAACACCCTTATTATCTACTTGTTTGAAAAGGCTATTTACTTTCACCACAATGCATACATTAAAACAAGTGACTGAATAGAAAGCCAGGCTTGTGGCTTGGTGCTTTCTTGGTACAGAAGTGATATCCTCCTCCCCCACTTTAGCTGGAGCATCACAATGTCAAACATTCTGCACACACTCCCTAAGGAATCTGCAAGGCTAATTAGGGTGAGCTTCACCGTAAAGAATACAGTTGTTAAAACAGCTTCTGTACACACTAGAGTAATGAGCATTCTTTACACATGCTGTGATTTGTTACTGCAATTTGCAGTCATATATCTCTTAGGAAATAACTCATGTGTTGTTATTTATTGCATGTATGATTATTAATGATATATTAACAACTGTTGAAAGCAACTTATTTCACCTCAATAACTCATGTACTTAGCTCAGTGTTTAAAGAGCCAGAGAGGCATCAATTTTTCCGGAAAACTATGCCTTGTTTTGTTCGGTTTTTTTTCCATCCAGGATAGTAAAGAAAATGTCCAAAGTCTGATAAATAAGAGAAATATTGTTTAACTTTCCTTAAGAAAGGTTTTATCATGGTTATAATAGAGTATATTTTTACAGCTGAATTGTTTACAGTTTTTTAAATCTTTCATTAATTCAGACCAACCCTATAATCCAATGTCTGATATCAAAAATAAAACTCAAATATCATGTGCCAGTTTTTATTTGTGACTTGAATAGGGACAACGTCATGTACACAGCTATTTTTTTTAATGTTGCTCGAAGAAATATATTGCAGCTCATTCAAACTCAATCCAATTATAGAGTTACCTAAATACTCGAAAATGCTGTGTGGGTAGTTTGTCTTGCATTAAATATACAAAGGAGGTTAAGCAACTGACTTAAATATTATGTGTGAGACATCGCACCATTCGGCATCGATGAAAACCGAGCTCCTTACGGCTTCACCTTCAGCACTGACAGATTGTTACCAATTAACTACGATCCAAGCGTCTTTTGAAAATTGGGACACAGAAGTAAGAGAGCTTTGGTTTCAGAAATTAGAAATATAGCATTAGATCCACACTTTCCTGACTCTTGAGCCACCAAGTGGGATGATTTCAGGGTCTCAAGACCTGTCTTGGCTTACTGCAGTCATGGGTGCTGTGTGCTTGCCTCCCTGCAGGCATCTTTTCCGAAGATATAAATTGCATTACAAATGTGGCACATTTCCAGAAAGACAAAAGATTCTGCCTTTTGAAGTATTCAGAGATCTGAATAAAGCGCTACACTATACTCAAGTTCATTACTAAACACTCAGATAATGTCATAGATCTATGTGGTATTAGAGGCAAATAAAAGATTAATTCAGCTTTGATGATCAGAAAGGATGATTGTTGACACAAAGTGATGTCATGTGGTGAGACAGCACCTTAGGTTGCTAACTAGTTAAGTTTTATAAAATCATTTTTGACAAGTGTTCAATTCATGAGGCTTTTCAAGCTCTTGTGAAATAGAGTTTTGCAATGAATATTGTTGGAGTCATTGAAAAAGCTGATATTAAATACTACCTTCTTTGAAATATTATCCATTGCACAGTTTATGTGTATGTGTGTATGGTGTGTGTGTGTATGTTTTTAAATCAATTGCATTACAAAGTCAGTTGAAGGCATTCAGTTCTCAAAGGAAGGGTATGATACTAAAGGTCTGAGACAAAAAACGGTATAACAATAAACAAACAAAGAAACAAACAAAGCAGCAAGCAATGCGAGTGGGTCTCCAAAACAGTCTTTCTAGCAAGACGGAAGGGACAGGACTTGAAGGAAAGCAACACATCTGCATATCTAAGGAGAATGATAACAATATCAGATGAAACAAGTGAATATCAGGATTGAAAAGGCTGCAGGAGTTTGCAAGCAGATGTCAAAAAGCGTACAAGAAAATGTCAAGAAAAGTCTAACAAGCAGCTAAAACTGGTTGCAGAGATTAGGGTGCTAAATATATGCATGATGAGAACACTACTCTATGGCTTACAGACCCAAGAGCTGCTTCATAAGCAAGATGGAGGAAAAAGAGCTTAATAAATAATTCCTGCAAATAAAACTGGGGTCAGAATGTAAACAAAGGTAGAAAGCAAATAAAGCTCTGCCTGGAACTTGCTTTCAGAATCTCTGTGGCAGGCTACTTTACCAGATGATGAAAGAATGACCTTTTATTAAATAGAAATTGTAAAATGCACTAAGTCTAGAAGGGAAATATACAGAGATGTCCAGAGGTAATTATTATCATCTCTAACTTTCAGAAGCCTACTGTATGAAATATTACAGATAGAAATGAGAATTGCAGAATTGTAAATGTCTTCATTGCAAAACCTTATAGTAGAATTAAGTTTCCTGAGCCTGACCTAAGGCATTCTTGTTTAATGTAATTTTTGACATGATTCAATTCTAATTCCAGAAAGATTCACAAGTTTACACCAATCGGGTATGAATAATTTACAGATGATAAGTTAGCTGATCTACTAGGCAAAATCAATAAAGTTATAGGCAAACTGCCTTGGGGACATCCACTATTAGCTTACATTTGATCCTTATTGGGAATCAAATGACAGCACAAAATCCTTCCCTCTTTAGACCATGACTAAAAGTTAACCAGTCCCCAAAAATAAGCATTACCACACCAAGGTTTATGCCTAAACTCAGTGAGACTAGCAAAATATTACTTATGAAAAAAACCCCCACAAGGTGATGGCACCCCCAACTCTGTACCTTGGTTTCTCTTTCAAGGACAAACTACATTTGATGAGACCAGAAACCTTTAACAAAATAGTCTTCAAGACTTTGCATCGAAGCTTCTGCTGCACAAGTTTCCCCTAAAGATGTGTCAGTCTTGCTCACCAAGACTGAAGCAAAATAAATTCTCGATAAATACTTGTTGACTTGAATCTGCTATATATTCAAATCCTTTGGACCTTTCTTTTGCTGGTGTTGTACTTGTTTCTGGTCTTCTCAGCTCCATAGCTAGTTAAATGTGGTCCTTAATCAGACTTTTCTAAAAAATTCCTTTTCTCAATTGCCTTGATCAGTTTTAAAAAAGACTGTACCTTCTTGTCACATCACAGAACCATCGCTTAAGTAGTAGTCACTAGGAAGGTGGTCATCTGGCCATCTCATTTACTCTGAATCTGTCTTATCCACAACATTGCCTTTTGCATTTTCTTCATGCAGACCAGAACTACATGAGAAATTTAATTTTTGCAAGGCTAGAAACAGACTTTCTAGGAACTAGTAACACCTGTCACTTAAAGAATGCAACTGAACTGGAAAATGATAGTTTTATCAGTGTAAATATGATTGACAGATAGATGATAGAGAGATAGATACATACATACACACACATACATACACAGCAAATGGGGTTTTATCAGTTAAAAGACTAAGCTCATGGAGCCATTATGTTACATTGTGGCCCATAAGATGTAAGAGAAAACTAACCCACAGTGAAATTGCTACATGCTTCCACCAGAGTGAGAACCGCCTCGGAAACCCCTCTTCATCACCACACACCTCACCAAGGAAATATTTAACGGGAAGAGTTAGGGAAAAAAGGGTTTCCAGAAGCAAATAGGGGAATGAAAAAGTTAAGAGAAACTGATTCTATAGAGCCACAATCTCTCACTCAAACCAGATCATTCTCAGAAGTCTGGTTGCTGTAAGACAGTAGCTCAAAAACCCATGGCTTTGAGCATCTAAAGAACTCCTTTTGACAGTATCCAGGGCTACAAAACCAACATCACTTTCTATTTATTTTAAAATTTAATTCATTTTAATAAGAGTAATATACATACATAATATAAGAAGAAACTTGGATCCAAACCACAAATATAAAAATAAAAGTCTCATCCCATTCCCACCCCTAACCTAGAGTCTATCCAGGCTTAACCAAACCTGCGTCCCATGGCTGAAGAGAAGGGAGAGAAAGGGTGAAGATCTGTGTATTGGCTTTGCCTCAAGATGCATTTCTTCCTAAAGAAGAATGTTTCACGGTTGCAAACATTTTTGATCATTATCAACTGAAATCTTTTCTTTATTAACTATTCTTTTGCCTTCTGTTGCTATCATTGTACATTATCTTCCCTGAAGAGCTGCCCCTACTTCACAGCTTTAAGAAATAACTCCATACTAATAATTCTTGAATCTCTGTCTCCAGCTCTGAATTTATTTCTCAATTCCAATCTCTCTAACTTGGATGTTCTGCCAACACTCTAAAGCCAATACACCAATTCACAATACTTCCTGTTGTCCCAAAAGACATACTATTTTAAAAATTAAGTTAATTATATGGTATATTAGAAGGTGATAATTGAAAAGAAAAAAATTAGGCAGAGAGAGGGAAAAGGTTGTATCACGGACAAGGGTAACAATTACCATCAGAGAATCTCTGTAATATTCCTTGTTTTTGCTTATCTACAGCTTCCCTTCTATTTAAATTCCTCACTTCTTCAAATTGAACTTCTGAACTATTCCCCACGGCCCTCTTCAGCACCTGTATCATAAAATTGGTCCTTTGGAAATATTTTCATTATGTCATTCCTCTCAAAATTCTCCAATGCCTTCAGTCATGGATGGAATTAAGTCGAAATTGTTCTGTGTATTCAAAAAATTTTTCTAAACATGTTCTCTACTCCATCCACAGCATCGATTCTGGAGTAGAATTGACTGAGAACCTACTAGGTGTCAGGGGCTGTAATATATACTGGAGAACTGTAATGATGAGGATACAGTCTCTGCCTCAAGGAGTTCAGAGTCTTGTAAAGACCAATATCAAACAATAAATATCCCAAACCTACCACCCTTGATCTTTAATTCTAATCTTTGTTCATAGCGTTTTCCTGCTCTGAAATGTCATTTTGTGTTTAAGCCTACTCCAATCTTATCCATCTCTCAGAGCTCATTTACAGACCCTCCCATCCTCCTTCCTGCAAGGACACTTCAACTATTGGGTTATTTTCAAAACTCTTATAGAATCGGTGATTGGTATAATTAATTTTGGCACTTGTGCCAATATTAAAATTTGACTACTAAAAATCTACTTTCCCTCCTTCTATACTAACAGATACTAATTTTATTCCAAGAGGAAATATGCTCACCTAAGAAATTGTTTCCCAACCTGCCTTGCAGATGAGGTAACCAATGAGAAGTAAGAATAAGGTCTGGAGAGAGGCCTTCAGGGAAGTTCTTTAAAGGGCTTGGCTCAGATGCGTATTGCTCTGTTTGCCCTCCTCCCACTTCCTCTTTTCTTCTTGTCTTGAATGCAGACATAAAGGCTGGAAATCCAATAGTCATCCTGGATCATGAAATGGCTTTGAGCTTGAAAACCATGTGCTAATCACTGAGGAGAAAGACCGAAGATCCTAGATCTGAAAATTGTGGGGCTGCCGTGCCAACTCTTGCCGAATACCTATGAACTTCTTTACATGAAAGAGAAATAAAACACTCATTAGTCTAATCCACTGGGGTTTTGTTGGGAAAAAAGAAAATTTCATCTCCCTTACCCAAATGTAATGCCCAACAGATTTGGCACTATTTAGCCTCTAATTCAGTCATTAACAAAACTTTTGTTGTGCACTGGACATTTGTTACCTACCAGACATTTTGCTCCATATTGATGTCACAAAGACAAATGAGAACAGATCTTTGCCTTCCAAGAGCTCCCAAATACAGTGGGAAAGATAAATAAGAAAAAACAATGAGTACAGTGCAATGAACTGAAGCACTGCAGTAGAGTTGATAGAGGCAATTCTCAGGTGCTACGAGATCGTATAGGAAGAACATCAAAGGAAACTCCCCTGAGGAAGTGACACCTGAGCCAAGTCCTATAGGCATCCAGAGTTACCTGTAAAAGGAGTGAAAAGGAGGGGTAGCTATATGGGGCTAGATAGGTGGGGGAAGGGCTGATATAAAATGTTTTTTATGCCATGCTCAGCAATTTAGATCTTTAACTGCAGGTGTTACAAGAAATTGAAGGGTTTTCAAAAGGAGGGACAAAATCAGCCATATTTTGGACTCATCCATCTAGGAATTATATGGAGGGAATTTTAAAGAGAGGAAGATCACTTAGAAGGCTGTTAGAGAAACCAGACTAGAAAATAAGGAGTCTCAGCCAAAAAAAAGATTCAATTGAAAAGTTATTTTGGAGTTATCACTGACAGTATTCCATGGGGATTCATTATAGGGGATGACGGGGTAGTAGGTAAAGTCAGGTATGATTCAGGCTTCTGGTTTCTGAGAGAATGACAGTGTCACCAACCAAGAGAGGGAAGACAGGAGAGGGAGCAGGTTTATTGAAGGTTGCAAAAAAATTATAAATTCAATGTGGACATGATGACCTTGAAGTGGTATAAGATAGTCAAGTGGATATTTATTGTAGGTGGTTATGTATAAACGTCTGAGTTCAGGATAGAGGTTTAGGCTGAATTTCAGAGTCATCGACGTCTATATGGTGATAAAGACATGGGTACTGGTGAAATTACCCAGAGGACAAAGAGTTATAGGAATAGCCTTATGGGAGCGCCACCTTTTGACAGACCAGCAAAGGACAAAAAGCCCGTGGAGAAGGCTGAGAAAGTCCAGAGAGATGAAGGAAGTAAGAAAGAATGGTGAGATCAAATGTTGCAGATCAGTTAAAGGTTGCAATGCTAAAAATTTTAAAGAGAACTTTAAAAAGTATATCATATTTGGCTACAAATACAGATAGAGTTGTTTCAATGACATGTGGTGCAGGACCTAAATCAAAGTAGGGTGAATAACAAATGAGAGATCAAAGTACTAGAATCAATTATTCTGTATATCATATCTTGCATCCTCAATTAAACTATAAGTTTCTAGAAGGCAGTCAAATTTTACATTTCTTTTCGATCCTATTTATGTCCCATTTTATTTATGTATATATATTTATATGTGTGTGTACATAGACACTTATAGATGTGAGCATAGATATGCATCTACTGTGTAAATATATTTATATATAAATATATCAGCATATGTATAGATGTGTGTTTATCCTGTATATGTAACAGTGGCTGCAAAAGAACCAATGACTAAGGTTGACTTGATGGATTTGCAAATGAAGTCCCAGGGTCTCCAAGCCCACTTTGGCAGTAATGATACTTTTAATAATTCTTATTCCATTTTTCCCATATCTCCTAAGCAATATCCAACCTTTTCTTGCCATGGTCTTCTGTGTAAACCAAGTATGAAGCCTGGTGTTTCTCTTTGCTCCCGTTTATTTTCCTATTTCCTATCCACATTTTCTTTCCTCCTCCGCTCAGATCATGAGCAGCCTGCCTTCAACAGCTGGCATTTATAGAGCTATATGTTTCCATAACTTCTCTAGGAGCTCTGCATGCATGAGCATGCCAAATCAAGCCCTTAAGCTATTCTGCAAATAATTTCTACAGTAAATTTCATTTGTAATGACCTGAAGTTGAGTTTGTATCCTTTAGGAAAGCTATATCTTCTCACAGAACTCACAAGCTCTCTCCTTGCAATGTTAAACTCAAATTTTACTAGTATAATTATCATACATGTGGAATTTATGGCACAAAAAGTGTAACTTCTTAAAACAAACTGAATCACTTTAAAACAGCACTGAAGCACAAACATACTTTCGTTTTGAAAACCCCTTATTCTTCTCACTGTGTCTTTGGGTTTAGAGTTCCCTCTGCCCACAATATGGTGTGTTTGGGGCTTCTGTTATCTGTTTTGGCATTTCACACATGGAACACCTGCATGAGATATGTTCCTTGACTCTACAAACAGCTTGCAGGAGAAGAATTTATTATTGCATGCGTCTTATTCATGCTGTTTAAATGAAAGGAGGCGCTCCACTAATGGTTTCTTCAGTTTAGTAACTGGAATATTTTACAGTTTCATCTAACTTTTATTTTCCCCCATCTGTATAAGGGGTTTTATTCTTCTCAAGTTGAAAATTTCAAGGCTCTTTCCTAATAGTATGTTAAAAGATATTGGTGCACTTTTTTTTTTTCCTGCCACCTTTTTTCCCAACAGTCTGCTTTTGTTCTTCTCAGAGGCCTTTTATAAACCTTTCCTTTTCCTCTGATAGTCTCCAGTCTAAAACAGTTCCAAAAACTAAATAAAGTCGCAAAGGAGGAAGAGTTGGAAGAATGAGGATTGAAGTGGAGAGAGGAAAAGCAATACTTTGCAAGGATGTATTGTCTACGTAGTCCAGTCACTGTGGTCTCATAAACTGTTGAATCAGTAACACTCCTCAGAGTCTTAACTTCCTAAATCCCTCCTCACTGGTCTCCCAAAGGACCACCAGCCATCTTTGGTCCTTTCTCGACATTGTACATTCTTCCCTCTTGTGAATCACAGGCTCCATGGTACCTTGCATTCTTAGAAAAGCAAGAGACTAAAAATATCAAGCCAGGCTGTTTGTGTTTCCTTATATGAGTTCAAGAAATGAGGGGTAGGAGGGCATTCTCTCTTTACCTTCAGAGAGTAGCTCTAATTCCTCTTTCCACAGTGAAAAGGAGTTGTCACTGACAGCTCATGGCATGCTGGTTAAACCTCATGTCTTAAAACTTTCCTTCCTTAGCTTTCAATCTACCACAAAGGAGACGTGTATGTTGGGGGGTGGGAGGGTAGGACTGTGGGGGGGAGGTGGGGAAGATGGGAGGGTTGGAAGCTTGATTTGTAGCGTTTGCCAAATTCCATGGGGTAAATACTCCCACCATGGTAAACTTCAGTCTAGCAACAGTTTGTGAACTGGCTCCCACATATTTTGTAAATTTAACAATTGGCTCTCATAAACTGTTATCAGCTAGCTCCTGCATACCACTGCAAAGGACCTGATACAAAATACTTTGAGGAGTAATATGCCCCTTTCACTTTCTACCCTACTAATTATGTGCATTACTAAAAGTTCTGTCCCTATATCTTTCTCAGGGCCTTCTCTAGGCAAGCTTGCAAAATTGGTGGGACTTACACTCAGAGCCTTTTTCTTTGCCTTTCAATTTCTCTGACTTCTTATCCCTTGGCTGTCCCAATGCCCAGCTAGTGTCCTGTGGTTTAGCAATCCTACAACATGCTCTCACCTCTATTAAATCTCTTGTCCTGCTTAGAATTCTGTCACTGATCTAATAACTTAAGTGAGCCAATAAACTAACAAATGAGTTAATGGGCACTAAGTGTTCGTGGAGATAACAGCTTGATTCTGTATTCTTTCTTGTGTTATCTGCACTATTAAGAGTGATGATCTGAAAAGAATGTCCCAGCTCTCAATAGTGACTCTGTAGCAGGATCAGGCACTAGGAAAACAACAGAGCTTTTCGTTGTGTCATATCAATTCTCAAACGTTTCTTGAACACTGAGTCCAAGTTTCTCCAAAACAGGCAGGAAAACTTCACTGGGGAGAAGAGGTTATCTTAGTCTATTTTACTCAGCATCACTCTGACTTTTCAGATGCATTTCTTTCCTGATTCCTCTAAAACCTTGACCAGAACCAAGTCTTGTCTCCCTTTACTCCACAGCCATTTCCCTCCTCTCCATGCCTGTGCTTGTTTACTATCATTGACTCCTGATCTTCCTCCCACCACAAAGTCCTTATCTTATTCTTCTGAGATTGTGCTAAAAACTTACCTCTTTCAAAAAGATTTTCCTAATTCCTATATCACCGTATCTCACCTTTTCTCTGATCTCATTGGGCCTTTATATACTGTTTGTCTTAATAGCTAGATGATCTGGAGCAAGTCACTTCAACATTCTGTGCCTTAGTTTCTCAGCTTTGAAAGGAGAATGACAGTAACACGGACTAGATAGAGTTATTGTGGGAATTTTGTGAAATAATTCACGTTATTATTATTATTATGCATGTAAATGAGGAAGTGCACGTAGAGTAATTTTGAAACAAACATCAGCTTTTAGTAGTAGTAGTGGTAGTGTTCAGTGATATTTTTTCCCTCATCAAACTCTTAGTTCTGTAAAATCAAAGAGACTATGTCTTAACCATTTTGTATCCTGAGCCCTTTCTCTTCATACCTGGCATTCAGTAGAAGCTCAATGTCTATCTGTCAACTAATAAGGGTACCTGGTAACTTTTGTCTAGTCACATCGTACACGTGTATTTGGTCTTCCAAACTAAACTGCACTTTTTTCTAGGAAAGTGATATGCCCTTCACTTTCTTATATTTCTCAAAGAACTTAATGCTGCACAAGAGAGGTACTCAGAATAATATTAATGAATGAATTGAGGACGAAATTGTGTTAACCCTGGATGATCTAAATTCATTGTATTCTCAGACTATTTTTTTCTTTTTCTGCAGTATCAATTGCAGCATCTGATCTGTAGATCCGTAGCATCTTTCAGGACAGGAGCTGCCAGGGCAGAAAGTACATTTGATTTATGCATTTAGAAAAAAGTGTTGAATAGGTTTTCGGCACTCAGTGAACAGTAATGACAATACTAATAAAGATAATAACTGCAGTGAACTGGTTAAACAAGAATTACACACAGATGCTGGCCATTCTATGGCAGCTGGGGAAACGAAGCATGACCACTGTTTGGAGATGGAAAGTCACTTTCTTATTAAACCAAGGATACACCAGTGGCTGCAAACAAATAAAGATGAGTCAGATAAATTAAGGGAAAATATGAAACTGAAAGTTCTCCGTCTTGAGCTAATGTTTCAAATAAATATTGTGAACCATCTAGCCCACCTAGACGGACTGTAATTAAGGCAATCTTCAACAGTGTTAAAGCTGAATTAGAAGCTTGATCCTAGGAGATAATAATCTTTATGTTGGAATTCAAAGGACCTCAAATTCCTATCAATCCACACTATATTCCTGTAGATAACTGGTACTGTTAGAAAGAAAAACAGTTACTGAAAACAAAAAAAGACAAAGATAGAATAAATAAGTCAACATCATCAAACAGGAAACATTGAAAAATTGAACTCAATACCCTTTCCACAGTAAAAAAGGGAGGCAGGGGAGCTTGGTACCAATGTCACTCCTTCTCTCAATCTATTTATTCATTCTACAACTATTTACTATGTTATTACTGTACTAAATACTGGGGTAAATGCTCACAAGTCATAAACACCCTGAGGTACATATGTTCAGGCATTATTTAATGCTCATTAATAGATCAAGATTAAAATGTACTTTGATTCTATGCCAAATTAAGCTTTCCTGCGGGTCAAAGTGTTATGATTAACCAAAAAGCTATGGAGCCCCTATGATATGCCACATACTGTTCTAAAGCCTCCCCAATACTCTACAATGTTGGTATTAATATAATCTCCTTTTTGCATATGAGGAAAGAGAGGCCCAGAAAGGTTAAGTAAATTGCACAATGTCACACAGCTAGGAAGTGGCAGAGCTGGCATTTGAACCCAAGCAGTCTACCTCCAGAGCCTAAGGTCCTCTCCACTAAGTCACTGTGTCTCAATAACAGTGTTAGTGAAATCTGATTGAGTGCTTATTATGTACTGAGGGCTCTAAACACATTATGTCATTGATATTCACAGCAAGTCTATGAGGTAGACACAGAAGAGCAGCTCAGAGAAGAAAGGTCACTTCTTCAAGAGCATGTAGCTAGTAAATGGTGAGGTTAAGATTTAACTCAGGAAAGCGTCTGGTTCTAAAGCCTGTGTCTGTACCACCACACTGTGCTGCCTCCACTTGAGGTCATTTCCATTCTTGTATGAACAAGGCACATCACTGCACAAATACTCTGCATCGGGCATCAATGAGACCCGTGCAGATATTTTGTTCAACACAAATGGAAAAACTAGCTCTCTCTGTAGAGTTATCTCAATACAACAGAGGTTGCAGCAGAGCTTATAGTAAAATGTCCAGGTTGAGCATATATGCCCTAGTTTACCAAACCTCCTTCCCCTTTGTAAATACTTCATGACTAAAGAGCTGAACCAGAGAGTGCTGCCCCGTTCAACAGGGAATAATAATCAGAAGGAGACTGGCATGGGATTAGGCATCAGAAGATTGCACATGTAATGGAAGAGGGTAGAGAGCCTTGAACAAAACTTTCTTCATCATTGCTTAAAGAAAGAAAACTGGGTTTTGGATTTTTATGTTTGTTTGTTTGGGATTTCTTTTTTTTTTTTTTGAGTTCAAAGGAGAGATATGTGCAATCAAGGAGGATAGGAAAACACACCAGAAGAAAATTAAAAGCAAGTCAACGACACTAAAAATAGAAACGGAAGTTAAAGGTAAAAACTTTTTGTAAATAAAGGCACATTTAAAGAAACAAAAAGAAGTAGAGATGATACGAAAAACACAACTGGGACATGGAAGACCAACTTGAATAAATAGAAAATGACTAAATGGGAAAAAAAATAAATGTTTAGACATAAGAGATAAAGGAGATAAATTCTATATATATGTGAGTATATATGTGAGTATAGATATGTATTTCATATTTCTGAAGAAAAGAAAATAAAGTTTCTTAATAAGGTCTTTGAAACACTGAAATAATAAAGATCTGAATTTGTATGTTAAAATTATAAATTCTATCTTAAGGAAAAAAAATGATATGGGTCAACCAACACCACAGCATATCCTGGAGCAATTACTGACATTTAAGTGTAAAGAACTAATCCCAGACAAACAAAACAAACAAAATAAATAACCCATTAGAGAAAAAAAATAGAAAGTAGATTGTTGAGGGAAGGAAAATGTGGCCTAAATTTTTTATTCCTCAACAAATTGTCTTTTAATAATTAAGGTGACAGACATTTCATAGAGCCCAGGCTATACAATCCCTATGAGCACTTTCGAGAACTATATGGTCACAAAATCCAACCTGACAGAGATGAATCAAAATAAAGACCAGGAAACTTGAGATAGAACATAATGATGATGAGCATTGATTCCATTTACAGAAAATAACTAATGACAAAGAAATGCTGGTATTATTATTACTCGTCAGTTATATAATGACATAACCAACAAAACTGGGGAGACGGAATGAGAGAAGGGGAAGCTTGATGAAGTGAATGTACAATCATTTCCCAGGTAAGATCCCAATAGATATCATCTAATTCTGTGAAATAAATTTTACAGATAAAAGTTAAAATAAAAATCAACCAAAATTAATATAATGTATATTGGGAGGCGAGAGTAACAAAAGTATAGGTGAGCTCATTCTATCTTTTAATGTAGAGATTCAATGTATTTTCTAAGGTTAATAAATTAAGAAACAGTTTTTAAAATTGTTAAAGATACAAGAAGAACTTAAAAGTCAATAAACATTCCAAGTAGTAGCAAGAAAAAAAGAAGCACACAAAGAGAAGAAAGTAAAATAAAATACAGGTTCTTCAGCAAAAGACTGAAAATAAGGAAACATGAAATATAAATAAGATTTCAGTACTAAGATCAATCTTATTTCTCATGTCAATGAAGGTAATTAGAATAAAATAACCTAATAAGAATAAAAAATTATCTAACTTGATTAGCAAAAAAGCCTAATCCTATAGGGATTTAAAGCAAACTTTTAAAATGAGATGACTTTAAAGTAATATGAGAAATGGATAGACAAAGACATATCAGGAAAATGCTAACAAAAAAGAAAGCAAAACTTGTGATATTAATATTAGAATTGAAATCAAGGAAGAGAAAGAACATGAAAAGAGTTAGAAATAGGTGCTTTAATGAAGATAGAAGATACACAACAGTAGTAGAACATTTTTAACTTACATCTTTGAGCTCATTTGGTCAAATAGACCAAATAAATGTATATAGATATGCTTAAAATATATCAATCTCTATGTGCAAAACAGCATAGAAATTAGGTTATAAAGAAAAAGCAATTTTTTAAAAAGAGATTAATTTAGAGAAATTCTCTGCTTACAATGCACTGCAATTAAAATAACACAAAAGGAAAAACTAGTATACCAACTGTTTAAATATTTAGTAGTTCCATGTTCAGCAACTCATGAGTTAAAAAAAAAAAGCCATGGCAAAATTGTAGAATATCCAGAAAATGACAATAACAAGTCAATATCTATATCAGAACCTATGAAAATCGACTAAGATCATGATCAAAAGAAAATTTATAGGCTTTAATAATTACCATTCTAAACCATCAAGGATGAAATAAATTAAGCATTCTACTAAGGAAATTAGAAAAGTAACAATAACATGAAACTAAGGAAAGCAAAAGGAAGCAATTACTAGTGATAACAGCAAAATTAATAAATTGGAAAACAGAAAAAGAGAAAAAACTCCGGTTCACTAATTGGTTGATGTGTATACACATAAATATGTATCATATATAACAATATATATTAGGCATATATGCATATACTAATATATATAAATATGTATATACATATATGTATGTAAGTAATATTGAAAAATAATATTAGGGAGAAAGGATATAATAAAAGAAAAATTAAATGTGTTAGTAATTATATTATATATACATACTATATATGATATACCTATATAAATATATAAAACTAAATAAATATATGTGTGCCTATGTGGGCATGTGTGTATGTACGTGTCTACGTATATATAAACTGATCTTGGAAAAATAAGATAAGGAGAAATCATATATAACAAGTAACATAGAAAAAAATTATAATTTGTTAGTAAATACAGATCCAGGGAAAATGAAAACTAATTATAAGAAAATACTTAATTTACACATTGAAAATAAATTTGAAAGACTGAATGGAATGAATGCTTTATTATGATAACAGAAATGACAAAATTGATCCTAAAGGACAACAAAAGCCAAATTAGATGAAGGCAAATTTTCCAATTTTCTTGGGGGAAAAAATTGAGAAAAATATTTATTTATCCCTATTCCTAATAAGCCAACCCCTTCCTAAACCAAAGAGTTTCAGTGATGAATTCTAACCAGCCTCTAAGGAATAGAAAACTACAAAGCTATTTCAAATATTCTAGAAAGCATAGAAACATATAGCTTCCAAACTCATCTTTTATGAAGCCAGGGTAAAATTAATGTTCTAAATCTGGAAATTATGTCTCCAGATTTAAAAAGGGGGGAAAACCATAGCAACATACTACTTTTATAGGCAAAACAAAACACGAGGAGGAAATCTCAGAATATTAAAAGGATAGGACACAATTAAAAAAGATTTATTCAAGGAACATAAATACAAACATCTTTATGTAAAATATATCATGTATTTTAAAATATTAGAAAGTAAGAAAAAACATATTATTTGTAGATAGCAAAAAGATATCTGGTAAAATTAATATCTAATCTTGATTTTTATAATTCTTAATAAAATGATAATTGGTATTTTATACAATTTTGTAATTTGTTTGATATATATGTCTCAAAGCAAAATCCACGATAATAGTGAAATATTAGAAGCATCCCTATTAAATTCAGTAACAACAAACAAGATGCTTATTATTATCACTATTATTTAAATATTTAACACTGTTCTAGAAGTACCAGATGATGTACTTCAAAATATTTTTTAGAAACTTAAAGTAATTTTAAAAATAAGAGCTATAAATGCTGGGAAGGATAAGACATTTTTTTCAGATGATTATACATCTGGAAAACTTAAAATAATTAAAATTAAAAGCAACAGAAATATTTACTGAGGGAGCCAAAGACAAATAAATAAATATATGAAAATTAATTGTTTTCCTGGAAACAAACATACTCAATGATAAAATAGAGAGAAATAAGAATCTTATCTTTTAAAAAAGAAGAAGAAATACTTGGATATGAAGTTAATCACAAATGTGAAAGATCTCTATGAAAAAAATGTTTAATTCTACTAAAAGATATATTTTTTAAAAGCCTTCAAAAGAAACAAAGATAAAACTTATTCTTGCACAGAAAGACTCAGTATTGTAAAAATGTAAGTTCAAACTAAATTAATCTACAAATATCACACAATCCAAATAAAATACCAACAGCCTTATTTTTGGAACTTGAGCTAGCTGATTCTAAATTTCTTATGTAAAAATAAACATGGGAAAATTGGCAGTAAGTTTCTGAAAAAATAAAAAGCAGTAAAGGAGAATACCTCCGTAAGATAGCAAGATATATTTTAATACTACTCTAATTGTTTGGTGCTGGTGTCTGAATAGGCAGGTTAATTAACTGGATGGAAGAAAAAGTCAAGAAAAATAAAGAAATACATATGAGAATTTACTGTATGATAACGTTGGTATTTCATCAGTGAAAAAGATAGCTTTCTCAATAAATGATATTGGGACAACTAGCTAGCCATTAAACAAAAAATTAAAAAAATTTAAGAGTAGACTTCAATAAATTCCAGATGTATCAGAATTTTAAATGTAAAAACAAGACTTCAAAAGTACTAAAAAATTTACGTTTGTAAAAAAATAGTTTTGATATGAAAATACTCTTTCTAAATAAGAGGAACTATTCAGAAGCAGCATTAGAAAAGATGAATAAATTTGACTGAATAAAAATTTAAATATTCTATGTCTAACACCTCACAATACGAAAAATTTTTAATATTTTGTGAAGTCTATTAAATAGGATAGTTTTCTTTACTTATAATAAACATATATAATTACTTTTACAAATCATAACTGAACTGGAAAATAGGCACATATAGAAGGAAAATTTAGCCATACCTATCTAGTTATAAACTTAACTTAGCCTTTGACTCAGTAATGCCACTTTGAGGCATTTATCCAGCATTTATACATGCATCTGTAAACAAAGAAATAAGAACAAGGATGTTCATTGCCGCATACTTAGAAGAAAAGTCTGCAAAATCTCTCATTGTCAAGCAGGTCTAAAGGGGTTAGATTGATTTCAGTCCACCCATAAATGAAATACTCTGCAGCTGTGAAAAGCAAGGGATGCAATAGAGCTGATAATGGAAATATTACCAAAATAAAATGTTAAAAAGGAACTATTTTATTTCTGCTTGTACATATAAAAACATTTTTTTAAAAATATACACAAAAAACTTTAAAGTACAAATTGGGACTGGAGAAAAAGGATGGGAGGACAACTTCCTTTTTATATTACAACTTCTTTACTGTTTGAAATTTTTTGCGCATTAATACATTCCTTTTACATTAAAAAAAAGGAAAAAATAAAATTAAAAACCTGTAAATTAAAGTAGACATTACCTAGCCTCTTTATAAACTTCATATTTTCATGGTTTGACAATGACCAATATATTTTACAAAAGTATTAAAAGTTTGATAACAAAATTTCATGTCACAATTTCTCACCTTAATATTTGTCCCCTCAAGGCAAAAATAATCCTAGGGGTCAGGGGAAGGCAAAGAGATGTTCAATGATCAATATAATCTTTTTAAATCCTAATAATGCAACTGCAAAAGGATTTATACATATAAATGAAGCTATAAGGACTTAATAGCATGTATGTGACTTAGAGGAAAGAGTGCAGGAATTGTATTCAGATAGTCTGGGTATGAAGCTGGCTGTACCACTTATTTGGGCAAGTTATTCAAAATTTAAAAGCCTCAATTTATTGAATGACAAAATAGAGGTAGGGGTAACAGCTTTATAGTGTAGTTGTGAGCATTAAATTATGACATATTGACATTGAATAAAGATTCCAGGACTTTTAGTGTGATGGGATGGCTATACAAAAAAGATTATCTTTGTAGTATTGTCTACACCAGCATCTTCAAGCCAGAAAATGGTTAGAGGTCCCAACAGATCTCAAGTAAATTCCAAGAAGCTATAAAAACAAGAAAATGGAAACCACATGCAACTTAATAGAGTCTCAATTCACTAAGCAAGTCCTGACCAATGTGAAAAGCTCACAGAGGCCTGGGGGTTATATCCAGCTGGATGCAATTTGAAAGCTTTTTAAATAGTCTTTAATTTGTTGTTGTTTTCAATGACCTGGTCAAGAATTTTTAGGGTCTACTAAAGGAGCATTTTATTTGTTCCTTAGCACTATCTCTTTTCTTCCAATTTTCTCCTCTCTCTGTTTTCTGCCTCTTCTTCCATTACATAAATAGATAGACCCATGCCATATGGGTAATTTGCTTCCATTTCGCTCTTTATCCCCTTATAGAAAGCTGTTATAAATGGACTCTATCAACAGAACTAGAGGTGCTAACTAGATCAAATAGTTAATTCTGAAAATTTTGAAGGCTTTCTGTAACATTTGTTTATGTTGGCTTTTTCATTTAGTTTCTAGGAAAATTTTTTCACTATGACAGTTAATTCAAATCCCAGCAAGACCTGGTAAGCAAATAACTTGCCAAGTTTCAACTTGAAGTACTTCTTAGCCTTTACCAAAAGAAGGACCAATTTGAGGTGTATTTCTATAATGGATGAGCCTTCTGTCTGAGTATTCCATTACCTCATTCATTTTAAAGTCAATTTAGAACTCATGGACAGTGCCAAATTTACAGCCCTGAGTCCAGACTCCCTTTTTTAGTCTACAGAGAAGGCATTGCATAAGTTGTCATGCTGCGAGCCTTCTGAGCTAGCCCCACTCCATCACGTTCTTATTCCAGAGGAGACAAAAGGATTTCAGACTCTTAGTCTATCCAATAACGTAAGTACCGTTAAAGATCAGCAAATTTAGCTGAAACCTCAAACCTTCATCTTACAGAACATTATCATATTGCTAAGAGAATAGGTTGGCAAAGGCAACCAAGCTCTAGAATACCCAAGATCCGAGCCACTGAATACCTTTGTGTTCACTCTATGATTACAAATTAGTAACCAGGAAGTTGATAAAATATTTAATTTTCCCAGATGTTTTTAAGAGCTATCCCCTGAGAGACTTGGACCCCTAAATGTGCAGAATCTAGGTTCAAGTAATGACAGATTAGACCATGTTCTCTAAGAAGAAATGATGTCATGGTTGTTCAGGGAGTTAAGCTTATTTGTGTGCATACCTGGTCTATAATTAGCTTTCTCTGAGGGATGGGCTAAACATTGCTGGGGTAGGATTACCTTTGCTATTTTGCAGTATCACTGCTATTATGGAGCTGGTTACATCATTCTGTTAAATGTCCTGATGCATGAGGGAACAGAAAGCTTTGGCCCCACCAGACGGCTTGCCTTTTGTCACACATGTCCTGGTCTTTGCTGTCTATGTCTTTTCCCTGTTGTTGCTTCTGCTTTAAAATATTCAAGTTTCCTCTAGGTTGGCCAATGTGAACTTTGCAGGGACATCAAGTGTGTGATATCTGGGGTGTTGTATGTTGTTAAATAGGGTGAAAGCTTTGTCCAAGGGGAAGTTCAAAATCGGGAAAGACACGTCTATTTTCAAGTGTCGGAGCCAGCAGCAGAAAACAAGATCAAAGACCTGGGATTTGAGAGGGGAGTGAGATCCAAGAGTCTAAGAAGAAATTTTTCAAAAATGTGAAGGATGTCCAAAGCTCATTTTTAGCAAGATAGGACAGCGTGGTTTGAGGAGGCATCAGTCTGCTTGAAAGTATAGTATGCCTTCCCTCCCTTTTCCACCTACCTATGCTGTTTTCATCCTTCACAGCCTAACTCAAATATCATCCATCTGAAGCCTTCTGAGACGCTCTTTCCTGACTGTCAACAGAATGAATCATTCCCTTCTCTGAACTCTCTCAAGACTCACTCAAATTGCCTAGTTTGGAACTTATCATTTTAATATAGTTAGTCATAGATTTATCTTCTTGAATTGAGGGTAGATATGGTATTTTATTCCTCTTTATATCCCTAAAACCTAACCAATTCATAAGGTAGATGCATAATTTAGATTAGATGAATTGAATTCAAATATTACTTGCATCCTCCATGAGATCAGATTATGCATATAATAGGTCACAGAAGCTTTAATGAATCAGAGTTTATTTCCTACTTGATTAATTCCGCAGCCACCATAAAAGCTGTCTTAGCATACCTGTGGAATAGATGGGAAATGAGTGAATAAAACTAAACAAAATATTACTGGAATTATCATGGATATATGAACCAAATAGGGTGAGTTTCAGATAGAAGATAAATTTGCTTTCTGCAGCCGATTGGAGGAAGAGCTAGTAGGATGATGGAGGGAGAAATAAATCCATTGAGCCACCTACTGTGGAAGAATATTAAATATCTATGATAATTGTGGTACTGATAACTATTTCAAAGGCAAGGAATGGTATTTATATTACTATAGTGACATTGTGAAACATTTGGGAAATTTTAGTTCAAGGTTTTAATCTTTCTGATTTTCAGAATGTTCACGATTGCAATGCTGTCATGTGCAGAAGGAGCATTTATTCACAAGAAGCTGTATCTTCATTCTAGTCATTAGTAAAAATGGGTCATAGATCATATCATGTTGTCTATAACCTAGTTATAATTCTAGCAGGAGGGAAAGTTTCAAAATCATGATTTCATAGAGGAACCTTTAAAAACTCATTAGCTTCTGATAATTATACTAATATCTAAAGCATTAAAATCATGAAGCTAATTTCTGTAAAAGATCAGCAGTGAACGTGTTCTGAGGAAGTTTTCTCTTTCAACTTTCTGGGAACAAAAGAGAAGGCAGTTCAGGGCTCTAACGTGACACCCTATTTCAGATGCAGAAGAGAGAATTTCACAGAAGCATCGCATGGTGAGTTAGCGGATTCTAAAATGAAAAGCAAGACTATTAGAGCAACATCTCAAAATGTGACTCTGGGCACTGGAGAAGCCTCTCAACTTGTGATTGATTTGCATTTCTGCCTATGTCTGAATTCATATTCCATAAGCACAGATGGAGGTGTGATAGATTTTTTTTTTTGAGCACATCTATTTATTCAGACACCGGATTCAGTCTCTGAGTAGAGAGATGGTAAAGGCTGCTGTGAGCAGATGGCACATAGGCACTATGACTTCAGAAACAACATTCTTTAAAGATAAGTAGCACAGTAATAATAATAATACTTAGCACATATATTGCACCTTTGGTCTGCCAACATTAGCTAATTAATCTTCAGTAGACCCCTGTGAGATAAGTAAGTGCTTATAATTATCTCTATTATGCAGTCAACTCAGAATGTATCTGCACATACTGTGGAAGAATTGGCCCAAGTTAAAAGACCGGGTGGATCCAATTTGCATGGCTCTTTAAGATTTCTGCTCTAGTAGCAGAGACTAGTATTTCTAGACACCCTGCTATTTGAGGCACCACGTAGATTTGAAGCAGGATTATCAACTTCGAGATATATTTCATTCAGAAGGTTTCTGCTGCAGGGATCCAACACAGGCCTGAGAAAAGTTGAGTCATTTTTCTAAAGCCCGAGAGGCCGTGGCTGGTCAGAAGCAGGAGTGGAATTACAGAGTCTCTGCCTACTTCTCTTATGTAAAGCAGGCAAGTTGACTACACATATCTTTCATGGATATTCTTTAAATTATTGAACAAAAGTAAGAGTCCAGAGATGTCTGAAGTTTTCCCTTGGTATCTGCTGTATGTGAGGTTTTGCTACCACAAGCTCGTTGAGTGTGCCCTATGGCTTTGACTGGAGATATTAACCAGGCACATTAGAATGAAGGGTTGGTGAGTTTCTTGTGACATTGAGTTGCTTAGATTCTGAGGTTTTGATGCAGCTGACACGGAAGAGCAAAAGTGTCTGTCCTTAGGGTCTGAAATTCGGGGTTATTGGAGTGTGCCACGACATCAAGAGGCCCCGGCCTCAATTTGAAATGTGTAGTAAAGAAACCTTTGCAAAAGCGAGAGTATTAATACCACACGCACAAACTTATTATGAGGATTTAAGGAGAAAATATATGGGAAGTGACTCTCGGTACCTGATACAGGATAGATAAACAAGTAACATGTCAATCCCAAAGCCACTTCTTATTAATGGTGTGACTTTGGGCAAGTCACAACCTTCTCAACTCAGTTTGCTCGTCTATAAAACGGAGCCTAATTCCACCACCCACAAACAACTTAAAAAACTTTAGGAAGCTACTTCTATTCCTCTCAAAGGGTCAAGGAGTCTTCGTGACCTCTTGATTTCGTATTTTAAAATCCTTTTGTTTTCTATCACAGTATCTATTACGGCACTCTTTGTATCTGAAGCCACCAACCCTTGACTTGTAAACCTTAGGAGGTGATGTCCTTTGATCTTCTACTTTCCCCTTTTTCATTTTAAACCTGCTCTTGTTTTATGCAAGGGGACTCAAATTCAAATATCTTGAAAGGCAAGGGAGATAGCATTAAAATGTGGAGTTGCTAAACATATATCAATAGCCAGTGATTGGCAACTAGCAAGGCAAACTAGCAAATGCATCCCTGATTGCAGGTACAGAAATTGAAAGTCATTTTTAACGCACATTACATCTAGGGCACAGGTATATTTCATGGGTCATGAAAGATATTTCCTTCTCTGCATACCACACTTGCACGCTATGCTCTTCTGTTCCCTTGGATTAGAATGCTCTCTTCCTTCCTCTCAATTATCAAAGTCATTCCCATCTTTAAAAGTTCAGATTATACCCAAGCCCTTTCATGCAGTCATTCCTGACCTCCACAGCTCATAATGGTCTCTTAGAATTCACAAGTGCCATCTTCTCAACATCTCGTTTGGCATGGCACTGATGAATGGCATATGGTACCTATTTTTTAACCTATTGTTCATATTTGCATTGTTATCTTTTTAGGCCATGTATACCTATGAATCAAGGGTATTGTAAGAATTAAGTGATCTAACACACATTGAACCGAGAACTGTGTCTGGCACACAAAACACTTTCAGTAAATATCAGTATAATTATTTTATCATTACGATATCTTGATCCTCAAGTAGATTTTTCCCTGCTCTGCCCAGCACAGAGAGATGATCATAAAGATATCTTACATGTTTATGACAATTTACAGTTTACCAAGCACTTGGTCAACCACTTCATCCTTACAAAACACTTAGAGGTAGGTAGTATTAGCCGCCTCTAATAGAAGAAGGAATTTAAGGTTCAGGAAAGGTTAGTAAATTAAATAAGGGAACTGAGCTAGGATGTGAACAAATAAGAATCTCAGGGCTTCTGATTCCAAGACCAGTCCAGAGGAAGAATTCATCTGTGACAGCAAATGTGCTGATTCAGCATCCCTCTCTAATATAACCCCTAACCTGCTCTTTTTTGTCCTTTCCAAGTCATATGAACTTTACTATATCTGAATTGGTCTGTAAATTATTTACAGGTTATAGGTCTTTTATTTAGATTATAATTTCCTTGAGGGAATGTCATACATCGAGTATTTTTAATTTGCCCCTAATCTCTTGTTATAACACTTGGTGCCCTTTGAATGTTCAATAAATATATTAAAATTTTGTATCCCTTAGAATTCTAATCTCAGTCTGATTACTAATTTGTCATGTGACCAATAAGAAAATCAGCAAATATTTATTGCAAACACATTATTTGGATACATAAAAAAAAAGTAATTGCCAACAAAATGATGACATAAAATACAATAGTTTCTTGTGTTTTCACTAAATATATTTCATTTAATCAGGTTATTTTTCTTTGGTTGAAAAATTATTAGAAATATAAATGAAGCACATTGGATGGTAGTTCTCAGACTTCCTCTGACACCACAATCCTCAGAAATTATGAAGTCTTTTGTGAAAGTCCACAAACTATTAATCAATTCCATCTCATTCACGGTGATCAGCATAAATGTTGGTATGTAGTGTCTGAGATTTTATGTTGTTTATTAATATTGCATTTAAATTAAATGCATAGAATTCAAAGTAATGGCCAAGAGCACTGCTGTGCACTCATCAAAAGCTGGTATTTATAGCAGGCACTGGTGTGTTTGTACTTTAATATTCCTCCTTTACTTGTTCATTCATTTTGCTCACTAGAATATGAGTAATGCTTGACCCAAATCTTGAAAAATAGTCATGAGATTAGCACTAAAAATGGGGGAAATACTAGGTAACAATTTGATTATTTTCTTTCTCTACTGCCTAATAGTAATGGAGCGCAACATGCAGTTTATAGTATACCAATTTTGATACTCAAAGTTTGAAAACTCCTGCATTAGAAACTAGGGTAAATTTGAATTGTCTCTCTAGTTTGTCCATTATTTAAAAATAATCAGTATATCTATTTGTTTACTTTTTCATTTACCAGTCATATTTTTCTCCTTCTTTAAGAGTGTAAACCATGCACATTTTACAGAAACATATTTCATTAAGGACACCTCCTTTCCCAACAAGGGGAATCTAGGTCTGGGGGTTATAAGAAAACTGGAAGTCATGACAATCATAGGAAGGCCACGGCCCATCTAATTTGCTGTTACAACAGCTTTAGTTGGGTGTAAATTTTCATGTTTGCTGGGTTTTAAAAACAGAAATCAATACAAGCCCATAGACTGAGTCCAGGGAAGATAATTGTAAAGTTAAAGGTTCAGATATATACATATCTATATCTACCCATCTATCCAGAGAGAGAGAGAGAGAAGTGGAGAAATGAGGTGGAAGACAAGTCAACAAGAATATTTTTCTTGTCAGCCATAAAATGTATGTATGAACATTCCATTGATATTCTGATGGTGACAGAAGGAAGACTGGAAAACTAACAATTATGATGCAACTAAAGGAGAAAATTCGGTTTCCCCTCCTTCTAGTAAATATGTCTCATTCATTTCGTCCATCAGTTCTAGAAAATCTTCTTTTTCAGAGCATTTGTTCTCAGCTTGGTGGAGCTATACAGGTGGTGCTGCCTCAGCAGGAAACTGTCTTCTTGCTCAGGGACCGCCAATTATTTGTAGTGAAACTAAAACAGAAGAATAAATATTACATGTTGATGGATGGTTGTCAGAAAAGGCAGTGAGGTACTTTCAATGGGGCTTGTCAGACACAAAAACCCTCAGCAAATCTGCATTTTCCATGGCAAAGTGGCTAGAATTCCCCAGCTGCTCCACTGGTGAACCTCAAGTTTTATCTCATAAATTTAAATTATAGATGACATAGCACTGGAATGGAAATAGATGACACCTTCAAAAATATATCTAGTGCAACATTTGGGAAAAAGAATCACACTTTTAAAAAGGAAAAAAAGAAAGTTCCAATGTGCCAAAACAGAGCTTTTATTTATTGTCCTATTTACTATTCTCAGTCTAAAATTAGCATCTCTCTTACTTTTCCTTTTAGTCTCCTTTATAAGACATGCTGTGGATGAGCTCTGGAAGTTTTGTGCAACTCAAGGAGTAAGCTCGGTTGCAACTATAACAAAAAGCTTGCCAAGGTTGACAGCCAAGCTGGCAAGGTTTCCTGTTGTGTCAGCATTTAAGTATTATTACGATGTTATCGTATCACTGAAGAAAGAGGAGCACAGAAACAGCAGAGCTAAATGCGAAGGAACATTTGAAGGAAAGTGTGTACCTAGCTTCAGTATAGAGTTTGGCTGTATTAGACAGGGCTTAACGTTAACAAGAACCAATCAATTCAACTTTAATTCGATCAAATGAAATTGTGCGTTTTAAATTTATTCCAGGGGATCTTGATTCCAGCAGTCTTTCCAAATCAGATAGTGGTAAAGAATAATAAAGAATATAGGTCTGAAAACCTGTAACATCAGATGCAGACTTGCTTGCATTATAAGGAGATTTCCACGGCCAGAATAGGGAGAATAACTTTCTCTTGGAGGGAAATTTGAAAGCAATAAATTTGAGATCTTTTTCCTCCTTTCATGTATTTATTCACGTGTTCAGGTAAAAGTCAATGAAAAGTTAGACACTTCTCATGAGAAAACACAATAGAATTCATGATTTGAGCAAAGATTGTACCAATATCAGAAGAGTCAATTAGAAAAACACAAAGATGAAAGCAACAGCTAGAAGAAAAATGAGTTAAACCAAAGCCATAACCTATCATTAACATTAAAATGTTTACTGAGGGGGAAAAGTATAACAACATTTTGATCATCTCATGCAAGATATTATGAAAGTTGGGCTGCACTAGATTGGAAACTTTTTTTTTCTGGAACTAAGTGAAAACCAGAGGAGGTGGGGCATAGAAACATGAGCTCTTCCTGAGATAAATTTTCCCTCCACTATTGATGGTTTCTGTTCTTATTCTCAGGTCAGTCGTGGAAGTACACCTACATGATTCAGAGGACTTAAAGATTGAAGTGATGAGTTTAATAGCTTTACTCATGTTCACTATTCGCCTCATTTGCTTTCCAATTCCTCGTAGTTAGAAAAAGTCAAATATATTCTCACCCAGTGATCAGTGTTGGTTGTCAAGTGACACTCTGCATGTGGAGCTCAAGAAAACCAAACACCTACAGGAATGTGTTGAAGAAACCGGATAGCAAGGCCGCCAAGCGACTCAGTCTCTGCTTCCATTCCCTGGGGTTTTTCAACTTTGTTAATGGGGCATATGTGCTGAGAATTATGTAACATGAAACATGGGGAACATTTCTTGGAAAAAATTTTCATTCTTCCTCAAAGCCAATGCATTGATAGGTCTAGTGTCCAGGTAAAACACCACCCTCTAGTGTACATCTCTAAATAATGCTGTTGTGACTCTTCTGATAATGGTTATGATAATCAAGAATACTAAAACAAGTATTACAATGAAGGTCATTTCCCTTTAATATCCATAGGGCAATACATACAAGGACTAACTGCACAACAGGTGATATACAATTCATTGGTGTGGACAGAGTAAGTACTGATTTTCTCTCAAAATGAGGCAGTTGGCTAGATGGAAAGAATCCAACAAAGTTCATCAATTTCACACGTATTTAGTGAGTATTTGTAAGGGGATAGATGTTGTTCCATGACACAACAAGGATGATAAAGACTTAAACTATGAAATGGAAGAAAATTATTACCAGAAGTGAAGATCCACTGAGAAATCTCTATGATACCTGCTCTTTGAGAAAATAAAATAAATTGCTGGGATCAGGGCAGCATTCAATTACCTAAAGAAAACTAAAAATGTACTAACAGAAACATACACATGTTTCTCAGAAATCCTCAAAATAATTGACAAAATGCAAATTCTCCTAGCACATAAGGAGGAAAAAATAATTTATAAAAGTCTAGATTAGAAGTGTTTTTTATTTAGCCTGATTCCATGTGAATAAAAGGAGTAAATGGAACAATTAAAAATATTCTATAATTCTCTGGCATAAAAGATTGCTGGAAAATCCTGTGAAGACGTTTGACATTGTTCTCTTTTTTCTTGTACAGAGCTCAAAGAAATTGAACTCTTTTGTTGAAAATATCTGTAGTTCCTTTCTACTTTGGTGACTATCTCAGGAAATTTTTTTTTTCATAATCATATCTGGCTTAAACTGTTGAACGTGGATTTGGCCTGGTGCATAAAAGTGTGAAGCATTTGAGAGTGTTAAAAATTCTGTCCACAGGACATGGAATGTATCAAATCCATACACATTTTCCCAGGTAGTATCTTTAACAGGCCTTGTTAAAATTCTCTCATCAGTATTTTCCAGTGGAATCAGGGATCATTTCCTATCTCCATCTAACAAAAACATCATTGCTCATCAATACCATCTTTTAGCTATCAGCAAGTTATTCAGACTTCCACTACCCACAAATCTTATCTCATGTACTCACAACTATGATATAACTGCCTCAAAACATTTTTGGAAGTAGTTGTAATTTAATTAAAGACCAGTATCTGGATGGAGGTGCACATTCTGTCCAAGTTTTCACGTGTATGTGTACTGAACATCAGTTGAACACAATGTGCTCAGGTAGAAAATATCCCCCCAAAAGAAAAAGGGATTGAATTTGCCCTAGAAATTGTCTTCTTTTACAACTAAGAAAGAAACGTAATTAATCAGCACACTGGGAGCCAGGAGACCAAGTCCTCACCCTGGCTCTGATCCTAATTAGGTATATGAGTTCAGAAAAGTAACTTTCCTTCACAGACCTCAGACTCCCGATTCATATAAGGCTTGAGTAAGACTGAATGATAGCAAAAGCCCCTCTAAGTCCTAACAGTCTATGACTTATAAGGGTCAGTAGTTTGGCTCTCTAATTAAATGCTAAAAATCTAAAGTTATATTATTTTGGAAATTTTTAAATTAATATTGGCTATAATCAACACCAAATACTGTAAAACATCTAAAAGAAAAATATTTAAACAAAGGATTCCATCTAGTGTCGATGCCTCCTTCTGTTGATCTAATGCTGTGTAACATAGCAGTTAGCAGGACGAGGTGTGGAATGAGGCTGCCTGGATCAGAATCCCAGCTCTGCTAGCACTGGCTACATGACTTGAGTTACTTCTCAGTGCCTTAGCTTTCTTACCAGTAAAGTGGGCATAAAAGGGCACCTCTTCCACTTTGTAGGGTTGTTTTGAGGATCAAATAAAATTAAACATACAAAGCTTTAACACAGAGTTTACATAGATTAAGAATTCAACAATTTTTTTGTTACTAATACTCTAGCAAAGAACAGAGAAAACAATGAGAGGGGAAAATGTACTCCAATTTTTATTTTTAACAGAATTTTTGAAGGAAAACTGATTTTTTAATCCACATAAAATGGTTAATAATCTTTAGTTATGTCTCTACTGTTGGCATCATCAGTGGTTAGAAACACAGGTAACATCTGGCCAATATAACATACTTTGCCCTACAGAAGAGAGCATGTTTGAACTCATGGAGAAGTTACAGGGAGACATAACTAAGCTGTCAAGGATGGAAAACGGATAATAAATTAGGTATGAGGGCATTCGTTATAAAGGCATCCTTTCTCACTGTATTCTCAACAGTGTATCAGTAAGAATAATTTTGAACAAATAGCTGCCACCCAAGCATCTGCTACCACACACGCTACATAAAAGTGGGAAGAAAGACACATTATAACTGTGGTGAACATAGCAATCTACCACAGGAAAACTATATTATTTAGTTAATCCAACAATATAATTTGACAGGTTCTTTAAAAATAAACAAAACAGTGCATTCTGAAATTTATCAAGTGATTTTTTTCAAATAAATATCCATGCTGTGTTTCAATGTTCTTTAAACCTTGACATTTATAGTGAGTTATAAATTTGCTATGAAACTGGGAACTTGGATTCCTTCAAAAGAAAGCCTTTTGGAGTTGATAAATAATTCTCACTACAGCTTCATAGATTCTCTCCAAACTTCAAGTCCAAATGTCAGAGCTAGAGATTATGAAGACTGAAAAAAAGGAGAGGTTTTGTTGATGTTTTCTATCCTATTACTGTTCTTATAAAGGTTTTTGTTCCAACTGAATACAACACATCATATGGTCTGTAGTTAGCACTGGCAGAGAAAAAATGAATTTGCAGAGTTCAGAGACTAAATAGATAGAGCTGATATGGCCTGAGGATATCAGCTTCTGTACATCTATTTCTTATATTTAGTAGCATGCATAAAACTAAGTGGGCTTTGAGTAGAGAGCATTCTCTTAAAAGGGTGCAAAACCACCCTGAAACTGAATTCATGTTTTGAGAACTCTGACAGAAATGAGGAACTGAGGCCAAACTGACACTACTTAGCAATCAACAAGAGCTGTCCGTGCATTCGTTGGATCTACTGGGCACATTTAGCACAATTGATCAGGGTAACTCGGAGAAGGAGCATAAGGATATAAAGACTCCTTCGAAGCAGTAGGAAAATGAATAGCTGAATGGAGAAAATTGTGCCACACATCTTCTTGTCCTATTACTGTTAACGCCAGCAGTCACAATCAGTAGTTTATTGTATAGGGCAATCTTGTTGATTAGAAACTGGATTCAAGTTCATCAAAATGGAATGGCATGTAACTCATCCCTTCTATTCCTACAGAAATAACTTATGCATCTTTATAGACATTTTTATTTGTAGCACTATATTATGTCATAAGAGTTGGCTTTGGAAATGTACATAGTGCCTTGTCAATCACTTCTGCCATTCATTTCTTGAAGGAACTAGAAAATAAATCAGCAAAAGAATAAGTTTCGCTTTGGCAAAGGAGACATTTCAATGAGATTTTTATCTAAAAGTTTCTAAATATTTGTCTTAAATCCCATTGCTTTGTCGAATTATTTGGACTATCTTTATATCAGGATGTAGGCACTTTGCTAAAGGCCCCTATATGTAATTGTTAATTTAATGATCTGGAAGAAACAACCCTAAAGAAGTGGAATAGTGTGCTCAGAATTACCCAGGAGGTCACTAAATGGGAAATCAATGCAAAGCCAAGAAGTTTCAAGTTCGTCGTCAGCCACTAACTCATTTCTCTGACATGCAACATCAGCTCATAACCCCCAGTCTTGACTCAAACAGGAGAGGATAAACAAATTTAGCTGCTCAGCAACAAGAATGTTGAGCAAAGAGGGAGAATTTTCTTTAATGTTGCTTCTTGGGCTGATGGTTTCAAGGTCCTTGCATATCATGGAACCTCTAAAACCTGAAACTCTCCATAAGTACAGACTTAGATCAAGAATAATGTTGATATTCAAGTACTGAATACAAAGCCATTTCAATAGCAACATTATACTAATTATAATAATTATTTATTTAATTAACAGTTATTGATGTGTGACTACTTTAGATACCGTTTTATGTACTTTGTATATGTTAACTTGTAATGTAGAAAATGGAGAAGAGATGCAAATCATATATTGCATATATTTTGAATCTATGTATATATTGAATGTGTAGTGAATATGTATGTATTGAATATATATACAGTCACGAGCTACACAACGTTTCAGTCAACAACAGATCACATATACGATGGTGGTCTCATAAGATTACTACCATACAACCTAGGTGTGTAGTAGGCTATACCTTCTAGGTTTGTGTAAGTATACTCTATGATGTTGGCACAATGGCAAAATCACCTAACAACGCATTTCTCAGAACATATCCCCATTGTTAAGTGACACATGACTGTATATATATTCCAGATGAAAAAATATACATTAAAAGATAGAAAATGGTTATTAGGTTAATCCGTAAGGCAAAGAATAAGGAAGACATCAACAAATGCATACCTTTTTGCTTAAATATATATAAACACTTTATATAAGCTTTCCTTTCAAAGATCTTAAAACACTTAATTTCACTTTCTCTTCCAAGTTCTTTGAGAGTTTAATACAGTACAAGTATGTTTTCCTTTGCATAATAAAACTAAAAAGGGAAAGCTTAAAGATCACAACGTCATTGTCTCTTCTTAAAGCCGACAGATTAGTCATATAACTAGCACATGAGCTTCAGTTTAATGTTCCTTTCAATTTATTACACTTTCAAACCAGATGTTGTGTGTGTAAGTGAAATTTGAGCATCACAATTCAACTACTACAGAAGGTAACATTGCATAAGCAAATAAAATTTTCTTTAAAACAATTTGCTAAATAGTCACTTTTACCAATTCAGTTATTTTATAACCATCAGTTACTGGGCTCCACTCTAAGGGTATTGATGATCAAGTTTTGCAGAGGAAGGAGAAGGAACACAGCATCCTCATTTTTCCTATCCACAGAGGCACAATTGCATTAGGAGAATGTCGGCAATGTGACACTAACAACATTAGACGAAAAATGAATGATTCCAGATATATCAAAATTTAGCATTTTCTATGAGTAATTTTAATACCAATTTACTTTTTTGAAACATGAAATGATTCCATGGTTGCTAGAAAGACTGCAAACTGCATTTATAACTTCTTAAAGTCTAGTTGGTTGTCCCACTGAGGGGAGTGTGTCCTGTGGTCTTTCAGATCCTGTAGGTTTACTCTGGGTTGAAAAAAGAAGTTTGAGAACAATAGTTTCAGACACCACAGATGGAAATTTAAATGTGGTGTGATACTGCACATCAGGAGCCAGCTAAGGTAACTGTGTTGCAATCTGCGAGTTACTCTCGTGAAAAGATCCCTTGGCATTTTCTTAACAAGAGCAGAGCGTTAAGTGCCAGTATTTGGCTTGCTTCCATTTTCCAGTGTAGGAGCTCCAACCACCAATACTCTTTCAACATTTCCACCTTACATGATTTTAGGGTTATATAATTCACATTAATATATTTCCTCAAACATACACTTTAGTGATGGCAACACAGATATATTAGGTGTTTACAAGACTCCTCAGGAAAAACCATGTTCTGCTCTTGAGCTAAAGTAATAGCAGTCATGTCTTTTTCACTGAGGTCCCGATCACATTTTCTCACATTATCTAGTGCTTAATCAAGTTAAATGCTTTTATGAAATTGAACCAACTTCAAGACAGGCACAAATAAACACAAAAATAGAGGCGACTAGGAGAGAGAACATATACACGCATACACACACACACAGAAACCACACACACAACACAATATCTGGTAGCTCATTGGAATATTTATCTTTAAAATGTTTTTGCACAGGGAAATAAAATATATACTATAAAATATAAATGCATACTTTAAAATATAATTTATCAACGTTTTTAATACTCTAGTCTAATGAAAGCTAAACAAATCATGCACACAGTGATTTGTTTAAATAGCACATTAATTTCAAAGATAAAATATTTTGAGGACTAAATATGAAAGTCATATTTTTGAATTAATTTTAAATCTCTGTAGTAAAATATCTCAGGTACTTATCAAAAGTAGATATAGGGCTTCTGGTTTCTAATCTGTCGTATAAGAAGTTTATACTCTGTCCCAACAACAAGTAAAAAACTGAGCAAACCGAAAAATCGTTAACTCTAGATCCATAAAAGAAGTGAGGTCACAGGGAAAACCACTGTCCTGAAAACTGGAGGGGCAGAGGGACAAAAACAGAGACTCACAATTTATTGGAGCTGAAATTCATGAGCAGAAACATCCCAGGAACCAGTAGGGGTTGGGAGAAATAAATCTGAACTGTAATTGACAAATTACTGGAGGCTCAATAACGACAACTCAGAGAATTAAAAACTCCGGAGAGAACCAGTCATGGGGTGGCCCACACTTTTGTGAGTTTTTTACCTCCAGGACCTCAACCTGGTTCTCACAGTGAATACTTGAAAAAAATGCCCTCATGCTTCTAGGAGGAAGAGGGGAAAAAGGAATCATTTTAAAATACACCAGAGCATTCTATTTTTATTAAGAAGGGGTGCCCTCGGGAGAAACTGTTTAAACAGAATCTAATCTGCTAGGGTTTTATCAGAGACTAACTGACCTGAGGAAAGGGAAAGACTCAACTCCATTCAGCTCTAGATGGATTTTTAGGCCAGTGAAACTACTTTGTATGACACTACAATGGTGGATACAGGTTATTATACGTTTGTCCAAATCCATAGAATGTACAACACCAAGAGTGAATTTTAATGTAATCTATGGTCTTTGGGTGATTATGATGTGGGTTCACCAATTGTAACAAATGTACTACTCTGGTAGGGGATATTGACAAGGGGAAGGCTACTCCTTTGTGGACATAGGAAGTATATGGGAAATCTCTGTGCCTTTCCCTCAGTTTTGAACCTAAAACTGCTCTAAAAAATAAAGTCTGCTTTAAAGAAAAAATGGATGTAGCCTCAAACTTACTTTTTAATCTTTTATTTTTGCCCAGTCATTCCCATAATTATATTATTAAATTATTCTCTTTTCAAATCAGTCCTTTGTTTTCTCCCCGCATCCTATGGCTATTGTTTATTTATTGAATGCTCAGTTGGTGTTTTAGTACCTAATGTACATAAGCCCATTTAACCATTCACATCCACAAGTTGAAGTAGAAATTATCATTGCCATTTTACACGTGAGGAATCTTAGGTTTGAAAATGTTAGTTAACCTTTTTCAACTACGTAGCCAAGAAGCAACAAAGTCAAGGTTAGAACATAATGACATAATGCTGTCTAAGTTATAGTCTTAACCACATTATATAGTTATTAACAATGATAAACTGTATCACACCCAATCCCATCAATTTTTTTTTTACTGAAATTATTCTTCAAGGTTGTCTGTTATGCCTCTGTGAAGCTACCTTCCCCAGAACTTCTGAGTAAAATTAATAACTTCTTCTAGGTCTGAAGAATGGTTGATTCAAGTGTTTCAAAAGCTGGGTAAAAGTTTCTCATTTTTATTTGATTTGTTATCTTTCAATATTTTCTGCCAAGATTTTGGGACAATTAGGATCTATATTTAAGGGAATAAGGATATCTAGACTGCTAGCTATAGGAGTTAAATACTCTAGAAGAAATAGACGATGCCATTAAATTATAACCAGGGACAAAATGTTACCCAAATAGTACATTGTCATGGGTGAGGGACAGAGTGAAATTAAAGCAGGTCACGCCAAAGCTTGAGGATATGGACCTACATACATATAATTATATGTAATTAAAAATGGACAGATACTCTAGTCCTCTGGAGTGAAGAACCGTGTGCATATTCATGAATTAATGACCTGTTTATATTTCTTTTGTAAGGGAAAATATTGGATACCTTTTGGAAGACTATGTCATTGTTACAAGCATCAACATGTGAATATGTTGACTCAGTCTTTTCTATAACATGCTAGATTTGGTAAATTGTATTATAACTGTGAAAATCAAAGCAGCATTAATGACTACAAGGAAATCTTAAGTTCAAACCAACAAATGACTAGTATTGATAACCTGAATATTATCAAATCATATTTTGTTGCATTTCTAATTTATTATTTTTGCTAAACACAAGGCCATGGCCCTTAGCTGTGACAGATATATTACACATGAGCATAATGAGGCAGAGATAGTGTAGATAAAAGAAAACATTTGTATAAAAAAGGGAGGAAGATGGAAGTTTGGGTGGCTATAAAATAATCAGATTTAGGTTGCCTTCAACTTTTTTACTGTTTGCATTTTTCATAAGCAATAAAATGTACTGCAAACTGGAAGGCATACTTTTGAAAATATAGAAGCTTTGTTTCATATCCAGTTCCAAAGTAGAGCAGGATAAATTTAAGAAGAGGCAAAACAATCACATTTTAAAGCCATAATTACCCTGAGTAATTAATAAGGTATAAACCTTATTGATGGACTGAAACTTCCTCTAGGAAAAAAAACGGCAGGGCGAACGAGAGGTCTACAATAGGAATTTTTAGAATATTACTGTAAAGAGAGAGATTGCTATAATTTAACCACTGAGCTGAAATCTGAAATCCTTCAAGTGCGTTTTTAGGCTGCTGATCCCGACCTCCTACAGACCAATTAGAGCTAAATAATTGTTGTTGGTATGACAACCTCAGGGAGAAACAAAAGAGTTCACTTTCTTTAAGTGAAGCCACAAAGTTTTTCTTTAGAATAGAAAATAAGCAAGGATGGCTATAAATTGTGGCAGCTTATGAGATCACGTTGGATAATGACATTTTTCTTCTAATAATGTTATTAAGACCACAATAGGTCATGGAGGGCTAATCCATGCACGTCACTGATTTGTGCATTTCAGCCATCTTTAATCTAAGCGTTTATTATCAAAGCCAAATTGATTATTTCCTTCACATGGAAAGTCAGTAAGGCATTTAGGCACCATTTCAAATCCATATATTTCTAAGGGATAGCCTTAGTTGTATGTCTCAGTAGGAGATGTGTTAAAAGGTCTGATGGTCAAAGCCCATGTACATTTCATTAAAAAAATACTTGTAGATGGTTACTTTTGATCTATGTAAAAGCTGCTATTACTGATTATATGCAAATGAAATCATCTGTAGTCTTTGTTGCTTTAGTACAAATTTATTACTCTTGAATCTAGAGCTTTATTGACGTATAATTAATGTACAGGAAACTGCACATATTGACGTAGAATTTTACGAGTTTTGACATATATACACCCATGAAATCATCATCACAATAGGGGTAAAGAACATATACATTACACCCCGCCCCCAATTTTTTGGTGCCCCAATGTAATCCAGCCCTCCATTCCCTTTTCCCCACCTGTCATCTCCAGCAAACCACTGACCCATTTTCTGTCGCTATAGATTTGTTTGCATTTTCTAGAATGTTATATGAACGAAATTATAGAGAAAGTACGTACTCTCTTTTGTCTGGCTTCTTTCACTCAGCATAACTATTTTGAGATTTATCTATTTTGTCATGCTCCTTTTTATTACTGAGTAGTATTCTATTTATGAATATACCACAATTTGTTTATATATTTACCTGTTGATGGTCATTTGGATTATATCTGTCTTTGCCTATTACAAATAAATCTGCTATGAACGTATCCGTGCAAGTAATAATGTGGACATATGCTATCATTTCTTTCATGTAAATATCTAGAAATGGAATGGCTATATCATATGGTAGGAATACATTTAACTTTTTAGGTTCCAAAATGGTCTTTTTTATTTCAACCATCGTAGTGAGTATGGTGTGTTGGTATATCTAATTGCAGTTTAATTTGCATTTCCTAATATCTCATGATGCTGAGTATCTTTGGTGAATTGTCTGTTCAAATCCTTTGCCCGTTTTTTAATTAAGTTGTCTGTTTACATATTATTGAGTTTTATGGGTTCATTATGTATTCTGAACACATGTCCTTTATCAAATATGAGTTTTGCAGATATTTTTATTAAGTCTATGGCTTATCTTTTCATTTTCTTAAGAGTGTGTTTTGAAAAGCTGAAGGCTTTAATTTTGATGAAGTCTAATTTACAAATTTTTTGTTTTATAGACTGTGCTTTTGTCATCATATGTTAGAAGTATTTGCTTAACTCAAGTTACAAAGTTTTTCTCGTGTTTTCTTCCAGCACTTTTATAGTTTTAGCTTTTTTGTTTAGGTCTATGATCAAGTTCTATTAAATTTCTGTATGTGATATGAAGAAAAGGTCAAAGTTCTTTCTTCTTGTTTTGATTATGGCTGTTCAATTCTTCCAATACCATTTGTTGAAAAAATAACCATTTCCTCATTTAATTGCCATGGCATTTTTATAAAATATCAATTGACTACATATTTGTGGGTTTATTTCTGGATTCTCTTTGTGTTCCGTTAATACTTTTGCCATTACAACACTGTCCTAATTGCTGGAGCTTCACATTAAGTGTTTTTATTAGGTAAAGTAAGTACTTCAATTTTTTTTCAAAGTTGGAAAAGCCAAAGTCATTTTGACTATTCTAGGTCCTGCATTACCAAATAAATTTAGAATCAGCTTGTCAATATCTTTAAAAAGTCCTGCCAGAATTGATCTTAATTGCAATTGCACTGAATCTATAGAACAATTCTGGAAAAATTAACATTTGATAATATTGAGTCTTCTAATTCAAAAACATGGAATACCTCTCCGTTTATTTAGGTCTTATTTAATTCCTCTCAGCAATGTTTTGTAGTTTTCAGTATACAGATATTGCAAATATTTTGTCAAATTTATCCCTAAGTATTTCATTTTTTATGCTATCTTAAATGATATTGTTTTCTAAAATTGGTCATTGATAGTTTATAGAAATACAATTGATTTTGCATTTGGCTCTGTATTGAGAAATCTTGATAAACTTATTTAAAGTTCTAGTAGTTTTTGGTAGATCTTATAAATTTTCTACATAGATTATCATATCATCTGCAAATAAAGACAATTAATTCTTTTTTTCCAACCTGTGTGGTTTTATTTCTTCTTGTCTTTGTGGGCTATAGACTAGAGTCCCCAGTACAAGGCTAATGGAAGTAATGAGAGTAGACGTTCTCTTCTTGTTGCCGATCCTAGGGGGAGAACATTCAATGTTTTATAATTACATATGATGTTAACTGTAAGTTTTGCATAAATGGCCTTTGTCAAATTGAGAACTTTCTCTTTTATTCCTAATTTGATGAGAGTTAATCAGGAATCAACACTGGATTTTTGACAAATGTTTTCGCTGCATCTCTTGAGATAATCTAATATCTCTTTTTCAGTCTCTTAATATGGTAGATTACATTGATTGAGTTTGGGATCATAAACAAATCTTGCATTCTTGTGATAACCCCCACTTAATCATGATGTCTTATCCTTTTTCTATATTGCTGGATTTGATTTTCTAAAACTTTAAGAATTTTTAAATGATGTTGGCCCTTAGCTTTGTTTCCTTGTAATGTTGCTTCTGTGTTTTGAGTACCAGTATAATGTTAGTTTCATGGATTCCTTGTAGAATAAGGTGGAAAGAGTTCTGCCCCCTTCAATTTTCTGTAAGAAATTTGGTATTATTTCTACATTAAATCTCTGATATAATTCACTTATTAGGATATTGGAACACGCTCATGCCATTCTCTATCTTCTTAAACATATGAATATTACATTGATAACTGTCTTAATGTCCTTTCCTACTAATTCTACCCTCTATTTCATTGCGTTTCTATTGATTGATTTTTCTCCTCTTCATGGTTTATATTCTTTGCATGCGTGGTCATTTTTGATTTGATGCCAGATTTTTTTTTTACCTTGTGGAGTGCTGATATATGTTTTTTATTTCTTTAAATATTCATGAGCTTTGGCTTAGGATGCAAGTTACTTGGAAATCATTTGATCCTTTCAAAGTTTGCTTTTAATCTTTGTTAGTCAGTTCCAGGGCCGTCTTTAGTCTTAGGCTAATTTTGCCCCCCTACTGAGGCAATACCCATTTTAAGTGTTCTGCCATATGCCCTGTGTATTACGAGGGCTTTCTCTCTCTGCATTGTGGGAACACAAACTATTTTTATCGCTTTGTGATCACCAGGGATTGTTCTGACTATTCTTCTCTAGAGATTCTTTCTCTGGCCTTGAGTACTTTTTTAATGTACGTGCACTGATTATGCACACAACTGAAGACTTGAGGAGAGACCTGTGCAGATTTCCAGAGCTCTCTCTGTCTTTGAAGCTCTCTCTTAATACAGCTCTCGTTTCTGGGGCTTGGCTCTGCAAATTCTAGCCATTATGGCTTCTCCTGCCTCTTCACCTCAGAGAGACTTCTGGGCTCTGGTTGGTTCCTACCCTCTTTGCACAGGGCCTGACAATAACTGGAACAATCACAGGCCAAAAATTGGGACAATCATAGAGCTCAGCTCACTGGTTTCCCCTCTTTTAGATCACTGTCCTGTACTGATGGCTGCCCAATGCCCATTGTTTCATATATTTTGTCTGTTTTTTTAGTTGTTTAAGGAAGGAGAGTAAATTAATTCTACTACTCCATCACAGCCAACAGATATATTGCCTTTAATGAGAGAATTAAGTATGTTCAGAGATATTTATAAAATAAATTTCTCTAATGGGAAAAAAATCTACTTACCATCTTTGCTATGGCCCTATGAATAGAGGGGAAGCCAAAAACTCTTCCTGAGGAAAATAAGAAGGTATTAAGGTCCACTCAGTTACATATCTACTCTCATGTCTCGTTAGCCTGTCTAAAGACTGTTGACATTCATCTTCTGATTTCAGATTCAGTGTCTGGTTTAACCTATCTTTTATTAATATATATTATATATTTTTGAATGGATAATTTAAATGGGATACCTCTGATTGAGAATTATATTTATTCAGTATATTGTAATTTACAATGTACTTCATGTGTTTTATCTGATTCAAGTCTCATAACATCTCTATGGGTTAGAATATCCAGGTATTTTGATTCTTTTAACACAGAGAAAGGGCGTAAGTTCCAGATAGCATTAGCAGATCCTCCCAGCAAGGACCTATAAGAGGTGGAACAGACACCTGAACAGGTCTTCCAACTTCTGGTCCAAAGCTCTTTCTACTTGCCTACATTTGTTATGCTGACCTTTGTATTGAAGTAAACCACTTGGATCAAATGTTGAAGCCTGCTAATGTCAAACTTTCGGGTCATTACATGTCCAATAGATACAGCCTAAGTCTTGGCACCATTTGTCAAGTGACTTTGCGAAACAAAAAGGGTGACAATAAGAGTTAACTACCTGTAATATTATTCATCTTGACTCAACTTCATTAATATGAGGCATTTCACTATGCCTACTATGATGTCCAACTCATAACATTTAATCAAAATTATGTATTTTTTCAATTTAAGGAAATCTTTTGAAAATAAATGTAATTTCTTTTTGCTTAAGTAAAAAATCAAACTATCTAGGTCTGTAAAAACAAGAGAATAATCTTTTAATGTGACTTACAGCAGTTGATGGCAACTGGGATGTAATAGCAACAGCACCATTCTTAATTACTATCACAGGAGGCTGACTTCTCAAGCATAATTATATGTTGTCTTAAATCCCCAAACATAGAAACAGTCAACAAATTGCACCCATATGCTGTAAAGTTTAAAAAAAAAAATTTTCCCTGTAGTCACAAAGGTATAGATGTTGCATATAATACAGGTTCATAAAAAAGAAAACTGCACATCGGCTGTCTCACTGTGGTATGGTATATGCTTCAGGAAAAGCATCCCACACTTATAATTTGAAAACATGTACTTTAAATTGTGTGACCACATAATTATAATCCTTACTCTGGGATCTTTTCAGGGATCTTTTAACCTTTCAACATATCAGAGATAAACGATCAATAACAAACATCCATGTTTTCACCAGCACTATAGAAAGCTTAAATTCTATGTAATTTCTGAATTAATAAACTAATAATAAAACTAAACAGTTTTCTTAGATAAAAGTCAAGCCTCATATTTTATATGAGGATTTAGACAGCTAGCTAGAAACTCATAAATAGACTATCTCCGGGCCTACTGAACATGAACACCCGAAAAGGGTCAGAATAATTGCAATTTAAGTGTTTTTCTTAAAGCAAAATGTTAGATTTTGCTAGATAGGATTAAGAAACCTCCACTATTCTAGACAAATCTTTTGATTGTGAGGAAAAGAAACATACTCAGATCACTTCAAGAAAAAGGGAAGCAGAACCAAGAAGCCATCAAGGATCAAGGTACGCCTGCCCTTGTCCCTCTCTCTCTCTCTCTCCCTGTGTATTCTCACTCTCGTGGGTCCCTAGATTCTTTCTCTAGAGATTCTCTATTGTCCCCTCTGCTTACTGAGCCTCTCCTCCTCTGCTATTTATTTTATTTGAACATGCTTTCACGAGTTTTTCTAAGAATATGACCCAGGTCTTCTTTCACATCAGTATCTTCTAAGTTAGTGAGAGTTGTAGGGAGAAAAATTACTAGAAGATAGTATGCAAAAAGAGGTAATAATAACAGCACATGTAAATTTGCACTATTGCACTATTCTCAGAGATTTTCTAGGTTACTTCTTGGGTGTCTGGTGTCTATATTAGTTGAGGAAAGAATGTAAAATGTAAGATTTAGGACGATCATCATGTCACCGTTGCTAGTGACATGGTACACCAAAATAAGGCACCAAAATATGTAGGATTCATCAAGACTTCCTTAAAGTCCTTAATGGGATGTTTTGTTGATTGAAATTTTATATTTTTGTGCAAAATGTATTCATTCCTTTAAATTAAATTATTGATAATACTTAACAGTGTTTCCAGCATAATGCTTAAGATTAAAGATCCAAATTCTCTATAATGTTACATATTCCACGTGAATGAACATATTGTCCATTTCGATTTGATCTAAAAGCACTGAAACTGCACACTTCATAACAAGGATCATATCTGCTGCATATCTTTGGGTGTCTTTATATGATATGTTATTATAAGCTAGATCTTGTTTCACCCACTTTGGCTGCACATGTGCTCGGGATACAACTTTCCTTCCACCAGGTTTGAGCAGCTGATGCTTATTCACTACCCTTCACCCATAGAAACAGATACTTCCATGTTGACTCCACAGGCAAGAGTGTGGAAGCACTGAAATTTCCCCAAAAGCAGTTGTTATGGCATAATTATGGGAGGCACAACAAAATAAGATTTAGGTGGAAGCAAGACCTCAAAATTTGCCAGAATGGTACCCAAAAACTCTGTAAAATATAACTCTGTATCAAATGCCTTCTACTCCTGGTGTCTTAAAAAAGAGTGACTTCCCTTAATAGTCATAAACATCATCCCTTGTAGTAGTTAAGTCATAAGGTCTGTTCAGGAATTTTCCATTTCTCCTCCTTCAAAACACAAAGTCAGAGTATTTCTCTACCATGTTTGGGAGCAGGCAATATCATGTGGATTGCTTTGGCTAAAGAAATGTGGAAGGAAGTGATGCATGTCCCTTCCAGATGGAAGCTTTAGGAGCCATGAAGTAATTCACCTTGTTCTCTTTTCCTGCCTCAATAGTCATCAGAGTGTGTGTTGAGATAAAGCCTCCATCGGCTGGGTCTTGGAGTAACTATAGTAAAGAGTTTCCAGCTAACCTCAAGACTATTGCTTCACCCTGTTGGACCTGTAGCGTGAGTGGGAAATAAACTTTTGTTTGTTTAAGCCACTGAGATTTTCAGATTTAGGGACTGTTGTTATCATAGCATCACCTGATCTACCGTACACGCAGCGTGACCACACACACACCCCCTGAAGGACATCCACCAAACAAAATGGAAAGCAATTTTTACAAAAACAAAGATTCCAATAGAAGATTAAATTGAAAACTGAAAACAACATCCTGGCTTAATAAATAATGCAAAAGTATTTCAGAAATGAGAAAATCATCTACTTTTAAAAACAATTCTTAATCTTTCAGAAAAAGTTTGTGTGTGTGTGTGTGTGTGTTTCATTATTTGTGAGCTCCTCGTACTTAAAACTTTAATTTCTTACTAGTAACACTGAATGCTGGAACCCACCCACTTCATAATTCTAATTCTGGGACTACCTACATTTAGCTTAAACCAAGAATCAGACTTAAAAACAAATAAGTAATTAGATAAATGTGCACAGTGCAAAAGATTGTAAAATACTATTCAGGAAGTGTCTCCCCACAATGATTCCTAACATATTGGATATTTGTCTATCTGTTAGATATATGACCTATCTCATGCCTTTGACAACGCCAAAATAGCAATGCTCTGGCAGATTCTCCTCTACCAGTTGTAGAAAGTGCATATTAATTCAAACAAAGAATGGTGGCTGCTAGCACTGCTCGGTACTAATAACCAGTACTCTCTCAGAATCTAGGCCATTTCTTAGACTTTCGAAGTTGAAGCCTTTTACACATTTTAACAATATGAGTTTTGAAGTACTACAGCAAATTTTATGCTCTATTTAGCCACTCTGTGTTAGATAAGAACATTTAAAAACACTATTAGAGTAGTAAATCAAGAGCAAGAGATAGGTACAGCAAAGACATCAAATGCCTCTGGCCAGACAGTCTTCAGAATGTACACGAGCCTTGCCACCTACTTTGAGTTGTACAGGGGAAAGGTAGCTAATGTTTTTACAGGCATTGATGAGAATGTAACTTATTTTGTTGCTATTAGTGGAATGAGGCTGGTAAATTCTAACAGTAACAAATAGATGGTTTTTAAATAGAACACCCATTCATTGTTCTCCAATAACTGGTCTGTACATCTTTAGATGCCACTGGATGGTTGTGTAGCCTATTCTAACCCTTAGGCACGACAGTCCTTAAATCTCTCTGCTCGTTTTAGTGACGACATAATGATTTCAATCCTTTGAATGATCCTAAGTAATGCTTCAAATTAACAATACATTTTTCCTTGCAATCTCCCAGAGTATATTGTTGCAAATCTTTCTTCTCTACCCTTAGAACTTAAACTAGAACAAATAAAATCTCTTCTATTATGTTCTTTTCATTTATCTTGTAGTCAGTGAATTTATTTGCAGCAACAGTAAACCATTGAAGAAGCAGAAATTAGTGAGAGTATGTCCAAAATTTTTTCCAGGATGTGAATTAATATCTACCATGTCAAAGAAAACAATTAGGCCCTGATTTTATAGGTAGATTATATATGTACTATGCCGAACTCTGAAGAGACTGTTACTTTTAATGAAATGCAAAGAAATCATGATATAGAATATAGTTATAAAATTCTGAGAGCTCACAGTCTTATTTGTAAATCAAGGATTGAACTTGATTATCATATTTTTGCCAAATATTCTAGATTTGGTAAAAAGCCCTATCTTATTATAATTTCTTTTAATGTGATTTCTAATAATTTAAACAGTGTAACATCATACATTATACATGTCAATACACTGTGCCAATATAGGATGTGATATAGCTATATTCCTCTTTTATATTTAAGATGTATGAACTCAATACATCCTGTTATCCAATGCAGCCAGGAAGACATTTGTGAAGAAAGTTAACTCAGTGCTCTTTCTCTCAAAAAAAAAAATTTCTTTCTTAGGGTTTTGAGAACATTACCAAACTGATTAAATTATTTTCAATATAGCCGCCTAAAAGGAAAAATCATATCAATTAAAAAAGAAACATGAATTTTATAATAATAAATATGTTAAATTAAAGGTCAGTACAGTAAACAAATGAAGGAAAGAGTAAACAGCAAAAGTTGAAAAGGCCCATGTAAAGATACATTAGTATACATCTGGTTGGCTTTTCAGTAAAATAATAATAATTATAAATATAATAATACTGATGATAATAATAGAGAGAAGCTTCTAGTCTTTTTAGGAATTTTTGGTGCCTCTGGGGGAGAAGACCCAAAAACATCGTAATCAAAATTTTAATGAGACTTCAAACCTTCAAGATGCTGTCAAAGAAGCTACTCCTTTTCCTCACTTTTTAAAAAGAAATTGAGAAATGTGAAAGCTTGGAAAAAACAAAATATAGGCTGGCAGGAAGAAATTCCATCTTGTTGGGTCTCTGAAACAGCGGAGGACTGAACACTTGTAAACACGGTACCTTGAGCAATAGTTGCCTTATGGCTTGTAGTTTGAGGCCAAGAATAGCATGATAAACTTAGAATGTGTTTATCTCTTGGCAGCTTCATTTTACTTGCAAGCTGGGAGGGACAAAGACCAACAATTTTCCACCTACAAAGTGCAGCTAGTCTGGCAGGCAGCTCAGTGAGTAAGTCAACTTGAACCTCCAGATCACAACTACTTTCAAAGACAGATGGACAATTTTGGAAAGGGGGATAATTCAGCCAATATCTCAAGGCATTTGTGGTTACAATGTCCTGTGGTTGGGGTGTGTGTGGGGGCAAGCTTTAATTTGGAGACTTCACATACATTTAGTGCTATTTTAAGAGACAAGTAGTATGTGTGGAAATTTTTATAATTCCATGTTCGTTGCTGGTTGAAAACAGGTAGGAAGGTGGCAGCATTTTGAGAACCTGTGTTTTCTCTCTAAGACAGAGAAAGCTAAACAATTTTTCCCAATACTGATTTTATTTTGTTATTTTTTACTTCTTTCATAACAGTAAAACATCATGTCTGCTTAATTCCATGGTTTAATGTCAGTTTTTTAATGGTTGATTATAAACTCAGGTAGACTTTTATGTTTTATTTTCAAATTGCTTAATTTAGGATTAGTGGTAATTATCTGAAGTATAGCTGGGAAAAGTGGAGCTTAGATGCTGTAATTTTGAAGACGAGCAAAGAAACCTCTTGTTACAAGGTTTGAGACATTTGTGGCAGTTGGGTTATTTGTGTAGTGGGGTGGTATGTTTCAAATTATGAAGATTTTGTGTGTGTGTGTGAGGAAGATTGGCCCTGAGCTAACATCTGTTGCCAATGTTCCCCTTTTTGATTGAGGAAGATTGTCCCTGAGCTAACACCTGTGCCAATCTTCCTCTACTTTTTTGTATGTGGCATGCCACCATAGCATGGATTGACGAGTGGTGTGTGGGTCCGAGCCCGGGATCCGAACCTGCAAACCCGGACCACTGAAGTGGAGTGTGTGAACTTGACCACTATGCCACCAGGCCAGCCCCCTGGAGATATTTTGAGATATTTGAGATTGTAAAACAAAGCTTTTTTTTTAACCTGCTAGATTCATATTTTTTACTTTTAATACAATCCTCTTCTGCTTCAACACACAGCTGATTACCCAAGATTATTCTGAATTCTGAGAAAGTGCAGGTAAAATCTTTTGGTATTGGGAGAGCTCATTTTATGGATACGGTATGGTTCTGATTTGACAAAAAATTAGAAAGAAATGATTTATATTATCAGAAGGAATAAAGGATGATCCTGTTCCTTTTCATAAAACATTCCAAGATCAAACACAAAATACTAAATTATTTCAGAACGGAAATTAAGTACGATTGGTCAACTGTTTATGCAACTCAAGAATTTCTGTTAGAAATCTGTTTCATGTGGAATAAAATAAAATGATTTTTCAGACTTTTTTTCATAAGTTATTAAAAAGTAGATTTGTAGGCCAGTGCTGGCATCTTTTTGCCTTTTATTGTGTACCCTGAGTACTTGACTACTTTTGTTTAAATTCTACCACTTCCTGGAAAACTAACCTGATTAAATATTTTCTGATAGAAGATTTCTGACTTTTACAAACATGCCACTGGCAAAATGGTATTTTAAGAAACTGATGACATTTCCCATGAGAACAACTTAATATATCTATTCTTTAAATTTTACAAGATTTTTAATGCTTCAATTTGGATTAATAAATAGGAACATGATTGGACACATGGGATTTTGCTGAGTCTGTTGTGACTGTGAATCAGAATGAGACAAAGCCTCCTTGCTGTTAAAGGTGAATCTGTCCCACCAGAAAGCCACTATGTTTACCTGAAATTTGTCATTCTCATTGACAAATCGCCACTCTTTAAATATCAGTGCTTCAAGTACTATAATATACATTTCATGGATGCTTTCTAAAAGAATTCTGAAGTAAAGATACTTAGGTCTTCTTTGATGTTCATAGCACTCTTTGCCTTCTTTTCCTTCCTACCTCCCCATTCAAATATTGGAGAAGCTACAGCCTCAATATAAACGTTACTATATCCCCCAAAGAGAAAACTGTTCCAAATAAGTCAGAACTCAAGGGAGAAAAAATAAGACAAAGTAATTCTAAAAAAATTCTCAAAATATTTGTCAACAGTAAAAGGGCCAGAATTGGAAGAGGAGTCAGTAATTCAGCCCCCATGCAGATGTTCTAGATGCTAGGACGTATTCTCATGAAGGAAAGAATGTTGGTGATAATTCTTATGACCACACAGTCCTTGGGAACATTCTTTCTAATGGAGAGATATAAAGATTCAGGAATTAGGAAAAGGAAAATGGGTCAGAATAGGAAATAAGCGCTTCCTTTCTTTGAGAAGGAGAGGCCGCACGTGGATGTTGTCACGGCCACTACATATTGAGAGGAAGGGGGAAATGTTGCCGTGTTCTGAGAACATGCAGTTCCATTTAGTGAGAGAACATAAGGTGAAAAATGAGAAAACGCATTATCAAGGCAATAATACCAAAAAGATCCTGACCTGTTAGCAAAAGAGAACTTCTCTTATCTACCAAAATCCTAGAGTAATTTGTTGTTTCTAGCTTTTATTGTTACAACCTGGCATAAACACAGGAGCTTGGAAAAGCCTGAAAACATAGAAAGAAAAAGTTTCTTCTCTCCTCTATGCCAGGGGAGATATTCTGCCAACTACCTCTTAACTTAAAAAGGAGAATCCAGTCCAATGAGACTAAGTGAGATGACTGGAATG